>NW_018217818.1:0-5489 GCF_001263595.1 Phalaenopsis equestris | reverse complement strand
ATAGATAGAGAAGGTGTAGTTTAGGATAATAATGGGGCGATATATGATGAAATCATAATAAAATAATGCTTATTGGCTTCCTTGGATTTCAATTAGTGTTTGGGATTGGTGGGCATCATACAATATGGATGGTGCACGGGAGGATTTCTCTAGGGACAATTAACATTTGTGTAGGACTTGCCATAGGTATGGCGGCACAACGAGTAATTATGGATTACAACTGAGCTTGCTTGGGCATTCAATGATGATCAAGGATACTGCCATAATGATTGCTAATGAACTTTTTTCTTCCAACCAATAATAGAGATGGGGTGAATATTTCTGGACCCAATATTAGAACTTAGTCTTGATGTTTAAAACAATAGTCATTTTATTAACCAAGACCATAAAAGTAGCCTTGATTACTAAATGATGTGCGTAGGAGATGATTGATTCTCTTTTATTTTAGGGCTGGAGATAGGTCTCTTTAAGAGGAAAGCTTAACAAGGTTTAATTATTGAATTTGAATGGCCAAGACATAAGCAAGGGATATGATATATCAAACAAAAAGATGTGCAGTAAGGAGAGACTTAATTGAATGTAGTAATCAAATTAAGGGAGAAAGCTTTATCTGAACTTTTGATGGTTCTTTATGGAGGCTCTTTGATCTTCTTGCTTAGTTATTCTTTCTTGATCATCCTTTATGGCTCCTTGTTTCCTTCTTGTCCCAGCCTTAAATTGTTTTTCTTGCTCCTTGAATGTCTCCCAAGCACCCTTCTCTTTTATGACTTCTCAAGTAGATAGAAACTCAATAGATGTGTGATAGAGAGGGTGTGAGGTTGGGTGGAGGTTAGGGTGGAGAGAGTGGTTTCTAAAATTCCTTATGAGTAAGCCATAAATGAGGGGGAAAGAGACCGTGGAGGCCATCTTGAAATGAATTGAAGTCATGAATGAAAAATCTAGTACATGTTAGTTATTTAAAGAAAATAAAATGCATGAGATTTTATCTTTAAAATAGGAGATTAGAGGAAACTCTGTTTTGTGCTTATGATAATTTATCAAACATGCAAAATTTTTTATCTCGCTAAGATTTTCTTATTTGGATGGAGCACTTTGAATGCATTTTCTCTTCTTTTTGAGTGGCCCCTCTTACTTTAAGGGAGAGAAATTGAGGATTTTAAATGAGCTTCTATTATTTCTCTTTGATTTAATTTTAGCTTATCATTTTGCCTCCATGTAGACTTGTGCGTGATCCGTACATTGGTGCAACAAGCCATACACAATAAATAAGTAGTGGAAAAACTGAACATATTGTTCTCTCCAAGGAGGGTATATGATAAAATGATTGCGAAAAGACATCAAGTTTCTTTTTTTTTGGGGTACGTAAGCTTCTTATCAAGTCACACAAGACTAACCATTAAAATAAAATAAAAAAAAAACCAGAAAAATGCTATTTAAGTTTAAATTAAAGTTTAACAAATTATAGAATGATAATTGAAAAATAACATAATCAAGAATAACAAGCATCATGAACTAGTTGTGAGCTAGGTGATATTTGAGTTACATCAGACCCCTCCGTTTGAGTATATCTACTTGACTTTAGTTATTTTCATACTGCTGATATCAATTTGTTGATATGCACAGATATCTGTGACATTGGAGGTTGACGATAAATTTTAATCTGACAAGAGTTCAATAATATGTGTATTATCATTGGGACTCTTAGTGATATGAAATTGTCAACTATCTGGGCTTTAATTTAGACTAAATCTCTGTGGGACATATTTTCTTGAGAAGGTGGATCATCATCAATTTAGCGACAACAAAATTCTTATATCTGCAATGCTTGGTGTCTGCCCTTTGTTTATAGACTTGCGTATTTGCTATATGCTTATTTTTCTTGTTCTATTGTATAGCATCAAAATCATCCACTATTTCCATTGCATGCTTGCTATGAGGTCGGCATTGAGGTTTGGAAGTTTGTTATGTATGTGAAACTTTCTTGTAATGCCGATGTCCATTGAATTGAAAGCAAACTGAGCTTCAACCAAAACTTCAATCCATTGTTTTGCATGTTCTTTGGCAAGGCAGTGCAACATGTTGCTTAATGTATGTGATTAACTGCTTTAATTTGTCCTTTTGAGTGAGGATGGTTAGTTGAACTTGTAATATAAACTTGACATCACGATCTGAAGTTGGTATTCATGGTTTTCGATACAAATGAACAATCTCTTAAAATATGAAAAAAATCTTAGCAACATTTATCATATATTTTTTTGCAAGCAATGCACCATTTTGAAAGCTAGTCCACGACAATCATACAAAATCCACTCCTTTTTTGGCTCGAGGAATCAGGGAGGGAAATAGAGATTAAGGTTCTCATATGAAATATGAAATTTTTATGGGGTAGACAATCCAGCATTCCGAGAGGTTCCCTTTTAAGTTTGGCAAATATGACTCTTCTTGATGAAATGACTTTCATTCTCGAAGCTTTGGCCAAGAGAGATGAGCTTGAATTAACAATAAATTATTGTCACGACCAATGTGAGCTGTAAATCCCCCACAATGCATGACCTTGGTCATTTGGGATCGAAGACATTTATTATGAATACAATGTTGGTTCCCTTTGTAATACACTTACTGCTTAATGTGTAATACACTTGGACCAACAGTTGAGTTGATGATGGTAGCAATGTGGCATATAAGTTTTGTAAGGTCTCCAATTTAGGGATATCAGTATGAATGTCACCAGCTAGATGGCTTGATGAATTTGTATTTGTGATTCAGTTTCCCCGTTTTGATTTATGCTTTAGGACAAAGCGAAATTTTTGTAGGAATATGATCTCTTGCACTTGCATCCACCGAGGTTAGGAATTATAGAGCTATAGGAATCAATGATCACAAAACAATGTGAACTCATTTTTTTGACTTCTAGCCAATTCTATCTAGACCTAGGCCCCCTTCCTAGGATCCCTAGGTGGTTGGGTTGGTTTTGTCCTCGTCAGCTTGACTCGGATCAAGTTTGGGTTGACCTTGGGTCGATTTGGGTGCGCTTTGGTTGGCTTGGATGGGCTTGACTTAAAATTAAAACTAAAATTTAAATTAATTTAATTTAAATCTAATTCGATTAAACATAAATTTAAACTTAAAATTGAACTAAATTTAACTTAACATAAAATGTACTCATGTGAAAATTAGCTACCACGGGTATTTGATATAAGGTAAGTAACAACCCTAAGTTCTTGAAAATTAAAACCAATGAACGAACCATAGCTATATGTGTGCCATGCAGACTGCAATAATGGTTTTTTATCTTGGGGTAATCTATTTGGAGGAAGATGTCATGACCCCAAGTGATAGCCGAGCCTTAACTAGATTCTACCTCAAAGGAAATAAAAGTAGAAGCTGGAGATATTGATAACATTAGCACCACTTTGGATCAAAAGAAATCTATGGAGAAGACTGGTGGTTTAGAAGAAATGGATATTGCGATGGACCTAGAGATATCTTAGTTGACCCTAAGAATGTTGGAGGTCGGTCATTAGATCAAATTTTGGATGAACTATAAGCCAATATCAATCAGATCAAAGAATAAGAACAAGTCTTGGAAACTTCTGAAGAGAATGAGTTACAGAGGTACCCATCTGTGCGAAGTGTTACTATTATGGTTTTTGATAATTGAGCTTCTCTCCAAGACACCACTGATCTTCAAGATGTTGCACTTTAGGAAAGTGCTCCACCAGAGACAACCTAATATTTTTTAAATTAGTTAAGACAGAGGGTGAAAAAATATAATGATTGGAGAAAAAGAGTAGAAGAAACCTCCTCTTGTATTCTAAAATCAAGTTCCAACATCAATATAAGCACTCGTGGAAGTGGAGAAACTTGAAGCTGTGCATGCAGTTAAAAGTGCAAAGACGACAATAGTTGAGGATGAGGTCTCCAAGAAAAGTTTGGAAGTGCTCCTATCCCTGAGAAAAACTTTTCACTTGTAGAGCAACAAGTGAAGGAAGCTTTGGCTCAAGCCCCGGGTAGCTCACCAGTACATAAAGGAAGACCTTAACCTATATAATATCTCAAGGGGTATGTACCATCAACTTTCAAAATATTTGATGGAACCGGGAATCAAAAGCAACACTTGACATATTTCTGTGCTAGCTATCGCAATGATGGACGCCTTATTTTTTTGTCAGTTCGTTAACATTTTATCTGGGGTGATATTTAAATGGTATGCAGAGTTATCCAATGAGTCAGTTAGGACCCCCGAATTTGAAGGATTGTTCTTAAAGAGACTTGCTGGATATCAACACCATATCACTGTTGGTGACTTTGTTGTTGAAAAGTAAAAGCCTGATGAGACCTTGGTGGACTATATCCTGAGATGAAAAAACCTATATTTGAAGTGCGAGCCCCATTTATTGGAGCAACATGCTATTGAAATCTTACTCAAGAATATCTGTGGGCTGGTTGTCTTCTCGTTAAAAGGGTTTACCATTAAGACATTTGATGAATTACTGAACAAAGCGCCAACCTGTAGGAGAATGCCAATCAACTGTATTCTTAAGTCAGGATACCGATCAAAATTCCCAGAAAGTGTATGAGAAGAGATCTGAGATGGTGTCTACTATTGTTAAAGGAAAAAAAATCATAAAGATACAACCTAAGAAGTCTAGGGAGTAGCAGTGACAGGAACAATCATGGCAACAACCACAACCAGGACGGTCACAACAACAACAACAACAATGATGACCACAGTAATCCTACAAGCCCGAAGGAAGGAGGGATTACAAATTTACCTTTGAAGAAAGAATGAACTAGGCCTATACTTTCAATGATGAATCTATGCAAAAGATGTTCAAGAATCTATTAAAGAAGCCATACTTCCAGTTCCCTGAACCCCACAAGCCTGAAAAGTGGAAAGAATTAAGGAGCCCAACTATTGCTCATAACACATAATGCTTGCACACACAATTGAAGAATGCTTCTTCTTCAAAAATTTGTTGGAGAAGAGCCATCTGAATTATCTATTGTTATCCCCAAAAAATATCTGAAGGAACCTAAGCAAGCGTCCGTTGGTGTTGTCTGTGGGGAAAACATAAGCCCTCTTGACCCCTATGCGACGAGAGAAGGTAGGAATGTCATCATGTCCAAGACCTCCTGAAAGATCATCAACAAGCTCAAGATCCTCTTTACACAGACTCTTTAAAAAGCTCAAGCACCTGCGGAACAAGTTGCCTCTGTAGTTCCTTTGGAAAATTAAGAATTGAAACCAGTAAAACTAGAAGTGAGAACTAAAAGAGAAATAATTGTTAAGGGAACAACTATGACTGTTGAGAGTCGCCATATGAGGGTAGTTATATCCTAGGACTCATAACACTTTCCTATATGATTTTAATTTCGTTGTAACGACCCATTTCCATTACGGGGGGAGAGGAAAAAAAGAGATGGGAGAGGAATCGAAGAGCTGAGCAGAAGGGAGAGGAAGCGAGGAGTTGAGAAGTTGAAATGAA
>NW_018217817.1:0-5476 GCF_001263595.1 Phalaenopsis equestris | reverse complement strand
AGTTCAAGGAAGTGCCAAAAGACAGGAAAGTGAAGCTTATGGCCATCAAATTAAAGAAGAGTGTTTCTTTACGGCTGAAAAATTTGTAGAGACAAAGGAGAGAAGTGACAAGATTACCATATGATAGAAGATGAGAAATGAGATGCAGGGGAGATACTTACCTCCTTGCCACCTTTAGGATATGTTTCTGAAGCTTCATCAACAACAACAAAGAGACCTATTATTGGAGGAGTTCACAACACAATTTGATAAACTTCAGATGAAATGCGAGCTAATTGAACCAGAGGAACATATACTATAGCCAAATATTTGGGAGGCCTGAAGCCAACTATCAATAACATTGTGCAACTACACTCTTATTGGTCACTAGGAGATGTCCAGATCTTAGCTTTGAAGGTAGAGAGAGCTAAAATAAAGTTGACAACTCTTATTCAAATGTTTTTTAATTGATATAATTTTTAGACAGTGCTCCTGTGACAATTGTACAAGATATAGATATGTTATTGATATCGTAAAACCCATTGAATAAAATGAAATATCATAAGTGGTCATATTTTTAAACTATCAAATGTTTTATACTGATTTACTAAACGCTTAACTGACATGCATACTATTTGTTTCTTGTATTATTGTAGTTTACGAGCGTCAGTATTTGTTTGCTTTGGTTAGCATTATTGCTTTAAACTAACTTCTCATGTGTAACTAAGTGATTTAAAAAATGAGTGATTGAATGGGAAATTTTTATAAAAAACTCAGACAACCTATAATGAGACAAATTTAATGATACAATTTTAGTATAATTTTGTTAAGTGGCTCATTCAAATTTTAAATTTTATAGAAAATGAATATAAAAAACATAATTCTTCATTGTCCAACTGTCTTTAGCCACTATGATTAATTCCAAGCTTTGAGACGGGTTGTGACATAAGCATTCCTTCATGTGAGAGATGTGTTGGGACGCTTATAGGCTTTTTACCAACATGTTGTCGACATAAACCTCCATTGTACGTTCGAGGAGATCTCTGAAAAACTTTTTCATGAAATATTGGTAGGTCGCGTCAGCCTTCTTCACTTGGAATGACATTAGTTGGTAATAGTTTAAGCCTTTTTTGGTTTGGAAAGAGGTGGTCTCATCGTTCTTTAGATTCATCCTTATTTGATTGTACCCTAAGTATGCTTTCAGGACGTTGACCGTCCAATGTCTTGTCGTAGTGTTAATAAGTTGATCTATGTGAGGGAGAGGAAAGTTGGCCTTCTAGCATGCCTTATTGAGGATGGTGTAGTCAGCACATCCTCCAAGCTTCGCTAGCCTTTTCGACTATAATGAAGTTCGCCAGCCACATTGAGTGGTGCACCTCCTATATGAACCTTCTAAAAACTTGTCGAATTCTTGTTCAATTTCTTGCAGGCGATCCAAAGCAAAACTTTGCTTCTTTTGGAAAACTGGCTTGAAGGTCGAATTCACCTTTGAGGAGTGCATGATTACTCTCGGTCGACTCCAGGCATATCAGTCGACTCATGGCTCTTTTGAAGAAGATCTACAATTTCAAACATTTGCTTATCGGAGAGCAGAGTTCGAGTTGCGCCATTTGCAAAGGATGATCACCTGAGAGTGGAACGAAGACAAGTCTTTTTTTGGGAAATATTTTCATCTCGGAGAACAATGTTTTTGATGCTAAGCATCATTGATGAGTGCGGTTTGGCTTGCCTGAGGTAGCACTATTGTGCTATTTGTTGATCCCCACATACAAACACCAATCGCGACCGGGGTTGAGAAGTTCAACTTGAGGGGTGACATAGAAGTGACGATGCTGATGATGGACTGGAGGGGCTTTGGGAAGATGGTGTTGTATGTTGATTCTAATAATGATGATAAACTTGATGGAGTGAGTCATCTGTCGAGAAAATTATCCCATTACAACTGGAGGATTGATCGTTCCTTCGACATTCACCAGTGGATTATCGAACCCTTACAATAGCTCAGGTGCAGGCTGAAGTTTCTCCTTTTTTAGCCCTAGACTGAGAAAGGTGGTGTAGAACAAGACATCGACAGAGCTATCATTCACATTATAGGAAGGTTGGCCAATCTTTTCGCTAATGACGAAAGGTTCTTGTTGAGGAACCTAAACTCTCTCTACTTCATAGTCATCGAAAGCGATGAGCTCAAATCGGAGTTTGTTTTGCATTGGTTCTTCAGGTGTGGTGATGAAGACATGATCAGATAATAATAAACCTCCAATGATTGCTTGAATTTCGTCAATCATTTGGTGACTCCCATGTTTCTTTTGCGTTCATCATCCCCCAATGGTAGCGTTATCCATACCGGTTGATTTTTTTTGTACAAACTGTCTCAGATACTCTTGTTAAATTAGTCTTTCAATCTCTTTCTTGAGTTGCTTACATGCTTTAGATTGTGTGACCACGACTCTAATAGAAGTGACGGTATTGTTCGTTATTCCTCAAGTTCGGTTTCAAAGAGCGATGCCACTTAACAGTCTCTTCATCCATGATGGCCCTCAGAATGTTGATGCACGCCATGATGAGCAGTGTTTACTCATTTGGTTGAGGCTCACATTGTTGGTTTGCAAGCCGAGGAAGATCATGATTCCCTTGATGTTTGAACTTCCTTGATTGTGAAGTTTGATTAGTCTCCGGGATTATTCTTATGTTTGCCCCCAAATTGTGTTGATGGTCTCATCTGCAGTGATTTGTGTTTCGACACGATGAACGAGGTCAACGTAAGAGCGAATCGTCTCCTGCATTTATGATTATTAGAAAGGTCTCTGACGGAGCCTTCCATGAAAGACTCCCCTTAGTAATTCAAGATTCACTACTAAAAACTGATGAGCATCAATGGAGAATCTGCGAAAGTATTCTTTAAGTGATTTTCCCTCATTCTAGGGAATTCTTAAGAAATGGGATGAATTTTTAATGATGCTCTTTTTCACTATGAACTGCTCCGCAAAGAGTCTAACAAGCTCGTGAAGGTGTGGATAATGTCTTTTGGAATAGTGTAGAACCAAATGCGAGCTTGAATCTTAAGAGTGGCGGGAAACACTTGACAAAAAAAAGCATCAGAGGTACGCTGAATGTGTATGATGGATCGGTAATGGTCATGTTCATATAGGTTTGTTACCCCCTTCATAAGAATTAATGTTACGGAGCTTGAAGCTTGCTAGGATGGGGCCTTGGAGCACCGTCTCGGCCAAGGGAGAAGACTAATAGAAGTTACGAGGAGAGGGGAAGTGATCCCTATCTCCCGGATAGAACTTTTCTTGAATCAGGCGCCCTCATCATGAATTGAGCTATCAGTGGCGGCAACAAGAGTGGCAGGCCAAGTCTTCCATTAGTGTTGGAGGGTGATTGATCGGCCTAGCCGAGCGGGATGGATGAGTGGAACTCGTAGTAGCAAAGAGGAAGGGTTCCACCGTTGAGAGGGGGCTCGGTACAAGTAAGCTCGAGCGGGGCATTTCCCATTGACTGTTGAACTGATTGTAAGTAAGCTTAATTTGGTTATGTTGGCATTTGCTGTCAGGTTTCACGTAGGACTTGAAGGTTCTCATGCTAAGACTCCTCCATCTTGCGCATTCGATCCTTTAGAGAGGGACCCGACATGTCTTAATCAATAGGATAATGTCTTCTAGGGTGGGAAGAGGCAGAGGCTTGAGCTGACTCTGTGATTTTCCCTAAAACGGTAGGTTTTGGAGCTGGATGTTTTGTTGTTGTGAGTATTGCGTCTGATAGTCATTCGGCGAGTTTTGTAAGTCCTTCGATGGTGGGATTGTCTTTCCCATAGCCGACACTAAACTGATGTGTGTTGGAAGATTTATGGCAGTAACGTGATTAATTTGCGTTGCATGAAAGTCTAGCACACATGGGTAATTAAGTGACAGGTAGAGACATCTAATGTTTTCATGTGGAAAACCCAAAAAGGGAAAAATCACGGGGCCTAATCCTGTTAGAATGATCCACTATTCGTTGATGAGCTCACCCTTTATCTCACAAGTTGAAAAGTGTTACATAGTTCTTCTAAGAACAATTGTTGTATGCAAAAAAATTTGTTGTACAACGGTCGGAGCAATTTCAGTTAGGAGTAGTTGTTTAGAGCTCAATGCATCGTCTTCGAAGTGCTTCTTTGCACAGTGTTCAGGATAGTGCACAGTTTCTTAGGGTGTTTTGTTGCTCTGTGATATTGGTCTTTTGCCCCATGTGGTGCTTTGTTATTACACAACCTACATTGCAACTCAGTGAAGAACTTTTTTACAATAAGTAGGGGTGATTGACAATGGTCTACGGTGGACAGTGATTGCGGAAACAGGAAGCGTTCGCTGTGTTTTCCGTCCGAAACGACAATGGAATTCAGCTCTTCCTCAAACTAGCTCCAGGTCTAGCCCTTCCTCCTGTTTAAGGTCCTGGTCCCTTTTCATGAAGGGGGTATGACTCTATTTATAGGAGTGACCTCCCTGCAAATAAAAAAATAATCTAGACTAATCTATCGGACTACCCAGAGAGATTCCTCTGATTTGATGACATTTTTTTTGGACATTTATGTACATTAATGATGTTGGAATTGAGTGATTTTAGGCTTGTTTAGTTCGTCTCACTGAGATGCTCGATTCGACTAGAAGTCTGTTAGATTTGAAATACATTTGACATTCCAATTAGCCACCCGAAACTTCCAAGTGTGGTTTAGCAGCTTGATCTGGGTTTGATTTGACTCAGATGGGCAAGTTTTGGTGTGATTAGGTCTATTTCGTTGAGCCGGTCGGTTTGACTGTATGTTTACTGAAATCAGAGTTTTGAATGATTTTTAATGTGAGATGGAATGTTTATTGCTTAAAAAATGTTCTGAGATTTATGCTAATTGCCTCGAGATTCATGCCAAATGACAAAATTTGTTGACGATGTACCAATTTTAATTCAAAAGAATTAACTTGCTTGTCAACTAGTTACTATCAAGTCTAAGCTCCGGCTACTGCAGGTTGCTGAAAGGTTAAATTTAAGCAGTCTTAGCCCATTTTTGATTTCTTGAAATGCATGGGAAAGACGCAAATATGACCTTTTAACTCTTGCATTGTCCTCTAATTACCAACTTAGAATCAGACTCTAAAAGGCATGCAATTATGAGGTTCATATAAAAATAATTTCTAAGGTACTATGGAAGAGCTTATGCCCTTCAACTTATGCTCTATTTATTCCCTGTAACAAGGGCATGAAGAGAAGAAAAAAGAATACCTGCAATAACTTTTGGAGTAACATGAGGGTAAAACAAGCTTCTTAAGATGTTTTCCTACTACAAATGCTGACTGCATTTAGTAGTGGAGATACATTTTTCCTAATAGGAGCACATAAACTAATTGTTATTTATTTGAAAGGACACTAATTGAATATATATACTTTGACAGATGCATCGTGTCGGGTTGCTAGGGTTTAATCCTCCCATCGCGACTCCATGGCGATGCGGGTAGCCGCAGCG
>NW_018217816.1:0-5443 GCF_001263595.1 Phalaenopsis equestris | reverse complement strand
AAGTGTGCAAATTATAGAGGAATTAAGTTGATGTTGGAGTGAAAAGGAGCCGTGGAATAAATCTTGGTGAGAAAACCTTTCCTCTTCTCTTTTTTCCTTTCCCATTTCATTTACTCCAACAAACATTCTCTTCTCTACAATACATCTAAGAGAGGAGGTGAGTGTGTTTTCATTTGGAGCTACATTCGAGAAGAGCTTCCTCTTGCATTGGATAAGGATGGAAAGAGAGAAATCTCTCTTACAAAAGAGAGTTTCATCATAAGAAAGAATCAGGTCATCAACCGTCACGTTGGTAAAAGTTCTTAAACATTTCTTTTTCCTGCTTTCTTAGAGAAGTCCAAGATTCTGTGTTAGAGAACTAGGTTAGGTTATCTTGATAGAGAAAGCCTTTAGGTTAGGAGGTTTCATCTTTTTGCATTTCTCTAACGATTCCAAGAGGAAACCCTATCCCCCTATAGCTAAAAACCTAAAATATGGGATTGTTGCAACCCAGTGATTGGTTTGGAGGTTTCATCTTTCATATAGGTTGGATAGAACCCTTATGTGTTTAGAGAATGAAGATCAATGTGATAATTTATTCCTTAGGCCGAGAAAGCTTTGGCAATGAAGAAATCATTTATCTAATGATGGACTCTCTTCATAAAAGAAACCTTTCTTATGTTGGCCAAATCGACCAGAGATGGTTTTCATATCAACTCACACATTAAACCTAAAAAACATAACCCTAAGATCTCAATGAAGATGTTAGGGTGAGCATTATTTATTGTCAGAACCAATCAGCTCATATTTGCTTATGTACATTTTATGTTGCATCATATGCATTGCTTGTATTTAAAAAAAATAGGTGCATGAAAGGTTGCTGATTTTTGCATGTTTTTCACGTCGCTACAAATGACTATTCATATCATCTCGAATGACTAATCACTTTTAGTCTGCTCGACATGATCGACCACTTCACTTTGGGCAAGCCCGTCGTCATCAAAATGACTAGGTTTCCTCTCCACATGTGATTGCATTTGGGTGGCCTATAATGCGTGATTCCTAGGCGTGCATCAAATTTTGTTTCTGCATCCCCATTATTTCAATTAATCAGCCTCCAATGGTCTAATCACATCGATTGATGATCTCCGTTGCTTTGATTGATCGACCTCCAATGGCCCAATCGCATCAATCGGTGATCCCATTGCTTTAACCGATCAACCTCAAATAACTCAATTGCATTGATCAGCGATCTCCAATGCTTCAATCGATATGCCTCCAACCGCCCAATTGCATCAATTTGTGTTCTCTGTCATTTTGACCGACCAACTTCCAATTGCCCGATTGCATCGATTATCGATCTCTATCGCTTCAATCAATCATCCTCCAATGACCCTATTACATCAATCAATGATCTTCATCACTTCGATCGATCGACCTCTAATAACCCGATCGGTGGGTGTCTGCATGCATATTCCCTCATATGCACGTGGTGGGTGTCTATGCCCCACTTTTGCACACTACTTCTTGCCTACCTCGTGACATCTCTGTGTCACAGTGCACCACACCCTATGCTTTTGTACTCTCATTCACACACATTCACATGCTTGGATGTATGCAATATTATGTGTTTGCATTTCATAAGCTTCTGTTTTTTTCTCTGAGTCACTGTATCGAGTTTGAGACATGCACAATAGTGTGCTAGAGGTGGCCTTTTGCAGTGAGCTAAGACTTAAAAATATACACATATATAACTGGAAGGAGAAAGTAATGATTTAAATGCTAACTCTTTTTGCAGGTGCCGCCAAGCTCCTCTCACCAGACATGGATCTTACGTGTTGCATGAGATAGCCTGTGCTAAATTTTTTGTAGGTTGAGTCCTTTTTCTTTTATCATGTATTTGATAGAGTCATTAGGAATGAGATTGTATCAGAAATAAGGTATTTGCATGAGTTTCAAGGTGCAAGATGCATCAACCTATGTGATGAGGGACCAATAGGAGCAGACTTGTGTCTCGTACCTTAAGTCCAAATTCATATTCTTGGATAGAATTATAATCAGATGTGTTTATGCAGTGTCTGCCTGTCTTTCCTGCTTTTTTGAGATATGTTACCGACCTAGCAAAACCAGTCTGCTTCCTTATTTTGCTTGGAATGCTTTTACTTTTTCTACTGCGTGCTTGAAATTTCCAGTTACTCCCTTTTTTATGTGTGATTTGTCTGAGATTAATCACGAAAATCAATTTAAGATCTTCAGGACCTAAATTTTTATATCTTTCAAAATTCATAATAAAAAATTATAACTAATTAAAATTTAGAATTAAAATATCCTCTAATTTTAAAACTACACTTTACTTTCTTGCATGGTATTTCATTGCATGGGCATTACCCAAGTGATGCTAATAGAGCCTAAGAAATTTAAAGACCACTCTAGATAATTGCATTGCATCTTTCATGCCTCGAGAAGGAGTCCCCGCACTCCTATAAACTGACTAGCCAAGACCTTAGCTGGTTGTCTAGAACACTTAGGTCCTTAGAAAGCTCCCCAACCCATATGTAGTGTAAGACCTTTTGTTAGAGTTCTCTAGCTTGATAAGCTAGACCTCTCTTTCTTCCCTTAGAGGCAGCTTGTTACTTATGTTTGACAAGTGTAATTCCCAAATCTACAAAATCTAACCTCTAGGATATAAAAGTAGAGTCTCTTTCTCTTGACATTAGGGCTATCAAGGTTCATTTGGAGGACACAATTCATAAATTGTTGACAAAGGAGTATTTTTCGAGTTGGGTCTATTACCTTCTCGGTTAGGTATACGTGGGGTCCAAATAGCTTGCGATGAAGAATCCATGGTTGTCTGAGTCGGCTATCTCTACCCAATTAGAATTACTCCCTCCTTTCCTTTGCTTACCCATATTGAGCCCTATCACTCCTTTGACATTTTCGTTGATGTCATTTGACAGGCCTCAGTTAGCTGACATGTCACTGCTCATTTGGTCTACGACAATTTGCCCTCTGCACTTACAACCCGATCTGCCTTTGAAGTAGTTGAATGTTTCCTACCAAATGACCTAGGTGTTTCACGGGCTTCGATTGCTTATGAGCAGCTACCCTTTTGGAAACGTGAGACTATCTGCTCTGTGGCTTAGCACAACTTAGAATGCATCAAGATGTTTCTTATGAGACTACCATCATTTGTGGCACCCTTGTTGGTCGTCACTCAATTTTAAGCATAATTTCTCAAATCGCGAGTATTTTTGGGCAACCCCCAAGATGTAATTAATCAAATGAGATACATCCCTTTGAGAGCACTCATGACCACAAAAAAAATTTATAAATTTGGTTCTCTGATTTGGTTTGCTTATACGAGTACTCTTTCATGGATATTAAGTTCAAAGTGTTTCTTTTGGATCTTATTTAGACGTACAATTTTGATCTATCACATGAGGTTTATCGTGTGTCAGCTCTCCATATTTTTTCTCTTGTTTGTCACTTTTGTTATATATTCTTATCTTTCTGATTCCTCTCTTCTCCAGATCATCTATATGATACGAAAGAAAGACTTATTCAAAATAATGAATTATACGACGATAGACAAGCTAGTGACTCCTTCAAAAACAAAAAAGAGAAAAAAAACCAAAACTGTAGTATCCACTATGTTGATCCAACTTTTTATGAATATTGTCACATTATAAATTTTAAGCATCTATTTGAAAGAAGGTACATGGAAAGAGTATTTGTTAATGACTTGGATGCCTAAACACTTACACTCGTGTCCTTCTTTGAGACAAGCAACAATAGAACTAAACATGAATTGAAAGTTTTATTTTGTCAGCAACTCTTCCATTTTATCTTATAGAGTGCAATGTTCAGTTGGACTTATTTTATAATGTTGAATACAAAAAATACCTGGGTGTGATATCATTTTGGCATTGTATTTTTTGCATGAGGAATTTTGAAGTTAGTTCTAATGACAAGCTACAAGATTCTCCTTCAAGCTATTTTTGAACATAATTAGACATGTGATAAATGATATCGCTATGTTCAATTATGACTAAAGCTAATACAACTAGACTTTGTTTCTATGTTATCAACATATCTATGTCCACTTAAAGTGCAAAAGCTTCTTGTTTGCATGATGTGGAAGACACCAGACTTGTGTAATTGTATTTTGTAATATTTTTATATGAATTCTCTTCTAATCAAATGAATATAAATTTCACTAGCATTTGTAAATAACATATCTATGTCCATTTGACAAGATTGAACAAAGATTGTTTGACAAGCCTTCAATTTGATCATGAAGCCAACTTGCATGTTGCTGTTGTAGGGTACATCATTTGCTCCAACTCAATATGAAGGAAATGACCACATAATATGTGAAACTAACAATGTATTGAATATTTGCAATCTAAATATAGGGAATGCAATAGTTGAACCCCAGACATGTGTACTCTGCCTGCTAGCTTATATGTCACATATTTAATTCATTTTTTTTAGTAAGAATTTCAATATACTTTAAGATTTATTTATTCTTGTTCCAATCAACATAATCTTGTATGCCCAAGTGTCCTAAAAAAATATTATGTTCCACTAAAAAATATCTTGTAATGCCATCATTATGTGCAACGAGCGAGCTATATTTTATTACTAATTTAGAGTTAGAAAAATCAAATGATTGTTGAGATTCTTCTTCTTAATTGAGGTAAAAGAACCTCAACTAGGTGAACTAATGAAGTCATCAAAGTTTGCAATACATTATAGGGGCATTATGTTAAATTTACTAAAGTTCCCATCTCCACCAACATGATGGTTGGGTTGCCAATTACTCGTCCTGAGAATTCAAAAACTGTCGCATATCCATATTAATTCGAAGGAACATGATGCTGATCTTATCCATTTGTTGTTCAGGATTGGAGTACGTCATAAGGCTTCTAAGAGTCTGATCACCGTAGACTGTCAAATGCTTTCTTACTTATGCCATCACTAGCTAATGCAATAAGGGTTTTGATACCACTAAGCCTACTTATTCAACGAGATAGTGTAAATACTTGTGATAATTAAGGTTGCATAAACACATTGTTCTTTCTAGTATAGATAACAAAACTAAGAATCTGTAATTGAAAACGACTAAAAAATAGGAAACAGGAAATACCAGAAATAATGTAAAATAAGGAACTTAGTAATAGGGGTGGAGGGGGCATACACATTACACACATTGGTTCTCCATCAAGAAGAGTGGGAGAAGATTTTTACAATTATTGTTTGCGAATTCAACGATCACTAAAAAGTGAAAAAATTCAAAAGATATGTCAGTATTTTAAATAAGGATTATAGATCAACAATCAAATGGTTGAAAGAAATTGAGAATTCAAAGTTTCAAACTTAACTAATGGCGCATGATATAATTCACGTGGTAGCGCCGCGTACTCAGTTCAGTTGGTCGGGCATCTGCTTGTCAGTTGTAAGT
>NW_018217815.1:0-5309 GCF_001263595.1 Phalaenopsis equestris | reverse complement strand
TTTTTTTTTTTTACATTTGTTCAGTTTAAAGTGTATTTTTTGTACATTATTATTTAAATTTCTATCGAATAAAGCCTTTTATTTCTGGCAATGTAGATGAATTTGCCCAAATGCCAAATTTCATGAAGAGATAATTGGATTCTGCAGTGCTCAATCAATTGTTGTTTGGTATAGATTGTGTACGGCCAAAATACGTCGGCATGTATCTTGAGAAATCTTATGAACTACAAAACAAGCAAGGTTAAAGATGACCCACAAGATATAAAAGGTCACATTAACTTGAGCCCACTTGATCCAGTGTCTCCTGTCTAAACACAACCCAAAATAATTAAAATTTAATTTAATTAATCAGATAAACCTGGAGGTAACCGAGCTAGAGACTATTTTGTTTTCTATTTATTTATTCATTAGTGTATTTATTTATAACTAAAATATGTTCACACGTCCTTATTCAAGTAGGAACATATAATTTATACTCATTTTGTTTATAAATAGGAGGTCATTTTTACAATAAAGAACTAATGAATCGTTCAGGCTAATATAGTATCATTTCCACTCTATTGTTTACTCTTTCTTTTACTTTCATAGCTTTATTCTTATCGTGTGTTTCACAAGATAAATATTAAAATTCAGAAAGAAATTTAAATAAATTTATTGGTATTTTTGTTAAGAAAGTGTAGATTGTTATTTAGTATAGATGGATATATTGAAGGACATTTCGTGTGCTACATTCACCAAAAATAAAATTGTTATTATCATTTAAAAAAGATGTGACACCAACAAATATGTTTTAACAAGGCACTATTTCTATCTAAAAAAATTGAAATTTATTTTTGATAAATTTTATAAATGGAAAATTATTTTAAAATAAATATATAATTAAATTAAATTTTATTTATTTTCAAAGAAATTTAATAATTATAAAATTTATTATATTAAAAAGTAAAAAAAATATTACGATACAAATTTGCTCCCATGCAATCAATCTTCTTAGGGTGGTAGTCGGGAATAAAAACCTACAGCCCCGAGAATCCGCTCCCTCCATGTCGTCGGATTGAATCTCTCAGCTCTCTCGCATCTCTCTCTTTCTCGGCTTTACCCTTTCTTCTTCTCCGGCCGGGTAAAGCTTTTTTTTTTAAATAATTCTCCGCCTCTGGTTTCTTCTGTTTCACTTGTTATTTGATTGAGAAAATGAGCATGTGGAGGAGCAAGATAGAGCTTCTTCAGTAGAACATATGTGTTCAGCATAATTGATCTGATTCTTTCACCTTCTTCTATCTGCCTTTTTTGTTTAACCCATTTAAGTTGAAATCAAATTATTGTAACAAATCCTCACTGATGGAGAACCGTTTCACCAATCTATCTGCCTGGATAAATTTGACATCCAAATCGTCTTCTTGATCGGAAATACTAACTCCACTTGAATCAAACCTGCATTTTCCTAGCTAGGTCAAGCCTACCCGCGAGCTATCGAATCATAGATAAAAAAAATTTTACATGGATCGTCCATAGAAAGCCTTGCTGAGAATCCAATGTTTTTTACTCCATAGAATCATGAGTAATCAATCCAATGTTTTTTCTCCAGAGAATCGTCAGAGTTAATCGGGCTTAATGAATCTACTATCAGTAAAGCCTATCGGGTTTAATGAATCTCCTGATGATGTTAAAATATAAGGCTGTAGTAAGTAGAGGGAACAACATCAGATTTTCATCAATATAAAGCTTATGCAGGTCAAGTCATCCTTGCACACTACTTCACTACTACTGAAGTCAAGTTGAGTACTCCGGTTGAGTTTAAAAATGGTAAAGTTGAGTTGTGGATCACCCAGATTGAGTCGGCAACCACTTTAATTAAGTCAACAAGTAGGTTTGATCGGTCTATCTTTTGATTAACCACTCTAATATTGGTTGGATTGAATCAACCCAATCAGCAAATTATTATCTTTCTAGGGGAAAATTTTCAAGTCATTACATTGATGATGATATTGCTTCTAGATGTAATATTAGGCGATTTAAAATGTAGAAGTGCCTCAAGAATCTTATTCGACTATAGGATATCATGTACGTTTGAAATTTATGAAAATTTAATAAAGCCAATGATGCCATATAGATTTAAGTGTCGGAAGTAACAAGCTGTTGATATGTGTGTTGAGCATGATAAAATGGAAAGATTAAGATGGATCTGTGATCAAACTTGAAAGAATAAATTATTGACTGATTATATTAGAAGAATGGTTGTAGTGCCACAAATTTAAGATAATATAAATGAAATTTGACACGAATTCTTTGACATGCACAATAAATGATAGATAATGTTCCTTTTAGATGATGAGTAGATAAAATAAATGCCTTAGTATTATGAAGAAGTGTTAACCCTAAGATAACATGGATAAATATTGTTTAAAATGTGTTGTGAATAATATGTTTAATACTGCATGTAACACTCAGTAAGAAGGAATGGAAAGTCAAGATTCACGAAGTCAACCCCAAATAGTTCAGATAAAGGCTAATGATAAAAATGATGAAGTTGCAATGTGCAGTTTAAGCTTTACAATTTAAAAAAAATCAAATTTTTATCTTGAAACTTCATGGATTATTGTTGCTCTTGTCTCAAATATAGTCATTTTTTGGATATTTATGTATCCATTTATGTGTAGAATGATTTAAGCTAACATTCCATCTGCATTTTCATTTTTCCATCTCTATCTTTTTTGTAGTTTTCTGGCTCAAGCTATGCTGCAATATATTGTGAGGAGAGCTGCCTCAAGAGCAACAAACATTACTACGAAACCAAAATCTGCTGTTTTAGCTGATATAAGCTGTAGTAGCAGTGATATGGCAGTTTTACAGGTAAAGTTCTATGGAACCATTGGTGTGAATGAGCCTCACTGCAGCCAAGTTGCTCGGCAGATGATTCAGTATGCCCTTAGGCACGCTAGGTCTCAGAAATCAGGCATGTTTAGATTCAAGATTGCTTCTTTTTATTCCCGTTTTCCTCTTTTTACTGGTCACATAGGAATTAGGTTTAGGATTTCATATCTATTTGTATTTCTTCTGCAGGAGATTCATACACACAATCACTAATGGTGCTGGAGCAAGGGATTTCCAACTTAAGAGGAGGAGATTCCACTGAGGATGCATTGGGGATGCTTATGCTTGCAATGTCTACTTTACTTTATGAAAGGTTCTTTTCTCCTTCATTTCTTTGCTTTGATTTTTTGTATCTACTATTTGTCCTTTTCATTTTATTATCATACTTAGCCTTTACTATGGGACAAGATTATTGTATGTTTTACTACAATACTGAAAAGATTTTAGGTGCATTAGCTTAGAAATCTAAAATCTACTGATGTGGGTGTAGAGGCGAGCTTCAAGATTCCATCGAAAAGCTTCAGATGGTTCATGATTTGGACGGTGGGTCTCTTGCCATAAAAGGTAACTGAAGCTTACCTTGTATAAACGAGATTATTTATTGCATGGTTTTTTTTTTCTTTTTGATTGATCATTTCACATGTTTTACAGTGACCCACTAAATTGCTATAGATTACGGTTTCTTAGGCCTTTTTGCTAAGTATTGGGCTTTGGATTCAATTCAGCTAAAAGAAGATTGAACCTAATTAAAGATTGGTTAGCCGATTGTTCGAAAGCCAAGACTTGAGGCTAACTTGACTTGGTGCACCATTGCACAACTTAATTTTAAATAATAGAAATATGGGTCATGTTGGGTCAACATCAACGATGCAGATAGAGTCAGATAGAGAAAGTTGGGTGAGAGGAAGCAATGAACAAAAAAGACTGGGACCAATGACACAGCTTTGATTTAGCCAAAAATGAATAGTAATAATCATTTTATTGCGTGTTTCTCTGTGTCTTTTTGTCTGGGTAGTTCGGACCAGAAGATGATGATTTCTCTTAGCCTCAAGGATTTGTTATGAGACTTAGATCACTTTAGGCTGATATCCGTGGTTGCGCCATTGTGCTTCTGAGTGACCACCCACCAATGATAGGATTGAAGATAGATGTCGCAGGGAGTTGGAAAAGAATTCCTGCACAAATGGGGATAAATTTAGGAAGGGGAGGGGATAGGAAAACAAAAAACTTTTGGACTTGTAAATTACTATTTAGAAGAGAAAATTAACCCTGTTCGAATTGGTTTTGAGTCTATGGGTTGGACTGTTATGTGAGCTGGACGTTAACCCTTTTGTCGCAAATGACTTAGAAATATAAAGAGAATGTATAAGAAAAATATACTTTTCCTAAAACATATAATGTCACTTTGTTAAAGAAGGCACTAAATTTTATTTCTTCTTGAAATGATGCGCAGTTGCTGCACGGGAAGCTCTGATAGGTCTAAATCTTGAGGCAGGGCAGGTTTGTCACACCACATGATCTTCTATATTGCTCTATTCTTTTAAACATTTATTTAAAAGATGATTTTCTTAGGATTTCTCTTCGTTGGCCCTCTCAAATGACTGCCTCCAATTGTTGAGTAGTAGCTCCGGAGGCAATTTATCTATATTGGAGGCTACAAGCTCTCGGGCTAAAGCTATCAAAGGACTAACTCATCTTATTCTTGGAGAACTTAAATCGGGTTTATAACCTTGTTCTTGTTACCCTACTTTGATTGTAATTAATATGATTCGTATTAATGAAGGAAACTTGGTTGTTTTCATCAGCGGAAGCACTCTTTAGTGATTGCAAAGTGGATTTTGTGGACAGTACAGATCAAATAGGTGATTTATACTTATTTATACTTATCTTTACTTTCCAAATTATCTAGCTAGAGAACAACTCAATTCTTTTTATTGTTTTTCAGGAAATATTTCCCTCAGTTATGGGGAATTTTCACATGCTACAGGCAATTTATCATTGGCAGAGGATTTATATGAAAAAGTGCTAAGTGTTCCTGAGAGAGATGCTATTTCAGATAATTCTTTTATGTCATCCTCAAACATGGTTTCTGAGGAGGTTCTTTTGGGAGCTACTTGTGCACTAGGTCAGCTTCTGTCCCATTTGGGGTAAGCTCCTCTCTCTTCTTAGGGATTTATTATATTTTTAACTGCCATATATATGTATATATATATATATATTGTCACATTGTATTTCAGAAATCAGGGTTGTATTTTCTTTATAATTAAACCATCGTATAGAATTCTTTTGCATTTTTGTGCTTTGATCCTTTTTCTTCCCTTTTGGTTGCGGTATTTGAATCTGGTTTTATGTCTTCATGTTCATGCTTTGATAGCAGAATTTTTAATTCAGGAAGTTTAGCGAGGCAGAGGAGCTGCTGACAAAGGCACTTACCATGG
>NW_018217814.1:0-5219 GCF_001263595.1 Phalaenopsis equestris | reverse complement strand
TTTTGTTGTATATGTTAAAGTGGTTTGCACATTTGGACTCATTTTTGGAACAACCTATCACTTATATTTTGTCTATTTTTCTAAGATTTTATGTGTAATCTTAAATCAATCAATTTATATTCTCTAGGGTTCTATTTTATATAAATCTTTACAAATGGATGTTGTTACGACTCTACTTTCTAGACCATTGGTGATTAGTTTTCTTATTGAAATGGACATTAATATTTTTCTAGAAAAGGTTTGGATTGGCTACTTATAATTTGATATAATGTAAATTTTGTAAAATAGTTTGGCATAACAACTTTGAATGTCTCAAAGCTATCGTCAAACTAATCAAATGAAACATCCTGGTACAAAAGGTGTGTACATATGATCAAATTCTACATTCATATGATGTTAAAGCTCTTTTTAGTTTAGATCAGGCGTATGCATAAACCTAGCTACTCTAGATCTTATCATTTAATAATCACCTTCATAACTTGCCCCTACTACTATAAGCCCTAAAAATTTTGTATGCTCCACATCAGCATGCATAAACAGATCATAATCCTTCTAACATGTTAACTCCTTATCCTCCTATTAATTAGGACATCATTGAACCTGTTTCTAAGCAAACATACTATTCTCATCAATGACTTCCAATCATGGACATCTAGGTTGATAGAAGGTTCCAAATCTCAGGTGCAATAGGAAAGGAATAAATTTTATTATCACTCTGTAATGTTCACTAAGCTTTAAGCAAGGTATTATAAAAAAGAGTTATTTGGTTTTTTCTCATTAATGGATACGAACTAGGATTCAAAATTGGTCCTAATGAAAAATTTTACTGAGTGAACCGAATGGGTTTGAATTTTGACCAGATACACCAATAGTTAACCCTATTTTCAATCCAAAATATTTAAGCTTATAGGGGTACTGCTACGTGTTATTGTTTTAACCGAATGTAGCTTGCATCCCAAAGCTTTATAAGCCTTAACAATCTCCCTCTCTTATGTTAGTTCTCTACACAATGTCACTTCACCTCAAACGAAAATATTATCATGTACCATGCACCAAGAGGCTACTCAACCATTTAAAGGATTCATATAGTTCTCAACCATGATAAAAATTGACACAATTTTCCTTAGATCATAAATCAAATGAATCAATTACATTAGCCGAATCATCAGTTCCGATGCCATTTACTAGTAAGTTTAAGGAAATCAAAGTTAGGCAAGATATATCAGTGATAAAACCTATTTTTATTAAAGCTTAACACTATTGTTGAAGGCCAACATACAACAACATATTTTTTAACTACTTGGTATGAGACTAAAATAATAAAGAAGTTTCAAACCTGTATGGAAGTCGTGATCATTCCTCAAGTCCATTATTGTTTTCATTTCCTATGAAATTTAGTCTATTTTGAGCCCCAAAAATAAGGTTAATATGTGCAAGCTTTTCACCATATCTTTGAAAATCACCAGGATTACTGTTTATCCCATATGAATGTAGTTGTCAAGTTGGATAATATGCATTACAAGAAATTACATTACTTCCATCTATAAGGAATTTTTGCTTAGGGTAGAGACTTACAGAAAACATATTTTGGCAATTTTTTTAAGAACAAGAAAGGTGCATTTTACTTAATATACAATAAATACTAATAAATATTTGAAAGAACTTCTCTCCACCAACCTACCCCTTGTGGAAAAAATATATATATATTTATTTGAAAAATCAGATTGGTTTTATATCATACTACTCATAATATCCCTCTCTCCTTTACAGCTGCATTTATCTTTTGTTTGAGCATTTATAATTGGCATTCACTCCAACACTTGGTATCCCGCCTTCTTCGTATAATAATTACAATTTTTTGGAAACTGTTATGCTATTTGAAGTTCTTTTGGTAAATGGACTCCTTTAAATGCAGAAATATCGCATGTACTTAAGTAGAATACAGAAGCAGAATGAAGTTGGAGATTTAGCTGGCAATATGCAACCTGATCACTCTTCAGAGAATCATTCAGAGAGCGTTGGCTGTCAGAACTCTAGAACTATCCATGAAAATAGTGGAGCTAATAGCTATGGGCAGAAAACTCAAAATTTCCATGGGCAGGATATAATCCAGGGTTTTCAAGAAAGTGAACTAAACAAAGCAGACTTACTTCCAGTAAAGCTTAAGAAAGAAGATGTAACAACAGATGTTCACTTTCAAAAGCCGAAAAATGCTTCTCAGCCAGAGCAAATGCTGCCACACAGTGATCAGAAACAGGACTACGCCTCAATTTCAAAGCGGAATGGATGGCATGGAAGTGTTCTATTAAGGCAATTCATGCAATACCCTAAACATGATGAGCCATTTAGCTTCTTGGAACACAATTCCTACTCTTCACAAACTCAAGTGCCTCAGATTCCTCTTTGGCAATTGCAATGTCCATCTCTTGTCTCAGTCAATAGTAGCATTAAAAAAGATGAAACTAAATTTGATGTAAAACCTTCGATCGCAAATTGCAATGGCCATCTCATGAAAATTTTATCAAAAGCGGTGTATGAAGATGATCAACATTCAATTCAGGTGGAACATGCTAATTCTAAAGAATTTGAAGCAGCATATGAACATAAAAAATTAATCAGTTTAATGGAGCACCACTATGAGCAATCTAGAGTCCATGATTTGATTCCTCCTTCAATACATCTAGATACAAAAAATGAAGCAAGTTTGATTACATCATCTGAAGACTTGAACCATCATTCCCTTCATGGCTTTGGTTTCCTAGATAATGTTGGTTTCAATGGTATGGAGTTACACCAGCTTAATGGTTGTGCATCACTCACTGAACTACAGAGTAATTGTTATGATGAGATAGAATTTAATTATGAGTACTGGTACGATCCCTTGGACTACCTTTTGCTAGATGAGGGCCTTTTTGCGTAATAGTTCAGTGCTTCATCCTTAATGGTTTTTGTTTGAGAAATTAATGTATGGAACAACTAGTATCTTTCAGTCTGCCTCAAATTTCATGGACTGATATTTCTAACTGTTGTTTGTTTTTGGTATGATAGCTCGGATTAAATATTATTGAAGGTGTCTCTGTAAAAGTATGAAATATTCCTCTCAAAAATGTTATTAATGGTTTTTCTGCAATTGTAAATGATTGATCTTGCCTTTTACATTTTGCATGGGGTTTTCTAAACTTGTCAAGGGAGCTTCTTGTTGCTTTTGCTAGTAAGTTGATGCCTGATTGTGCACATTTTTTTGTGTACAATCTTACTCTACATAATAAATTCATGAAGGATGTATGTACTTTTATTTACATGTATTCTTGATTTTATATGTTGCCATCTTCTAATTTGCTTTTTTGATCAGCTTTTTTATTGGTTTTATAGGCCCATTCCCAATGATTTCCCACTTTGGATTTCCATTTAAAAATTTATGTTTTCTGTGCTATTCTTTTTTTTATATGTACAAAATCTTCATGCAAAGCTAAAATGTAATCTTTACCGACATTGACTTGGTGTCATATTTATGAAATTAAATGTTTAATGATGGTTTTAAATCTCTATCCATAAGCACTTTTAACCCCAATATCATTAATTAAATTAAAAAGAAATTATGAGCAAATTTTACAATGGTATGATTAACTTTAATCAAATTTGTAATGTAAGATAATTTAGTAATTTGAATGATGCCCTATAGAAAACCCCATCTATGCCAACAAGTTTATTCTTAGTGTTTTACTTTTTTTCATAGTGTCACGGAAGTGCTACATTGTTTTTGGACTGACATTCTTTTTGGACTGAATAGTGTGAGCTAGCTAACAGCTGAAGAATCTTCTAACTTTTCCTACATTTTTTTCTTAGTTCCAAAGTTTGGAGAAGACTTATTTCTTTACCTTGAAGTAAGCAAGGAAACCGTTAGTTAAAATGCTTATTCAGGAAGAGAACATAAAATTGTTTACGACCTATCATGAAGAAACACACAAAGGATTTGTTCATTTTAGTTTTGAAATCTTTGCCCCCTACTTTCAAACAAATTTTGCAAGTGATCACTTATCGTCTGCTAAAATTTGTACTCACATGACCAGATCATTCAGACCGATTACTCAAATGTATAGTCAGTCTCCAAAAATTTAATATTATATAGTTGTCATGAATTGTAATTAAAGCATAAGCTTTACTTGAATTTCTTGCAAACTTTTTTGAAATTGGCGTTAAGGAATAGTTGAGTAAAAAAAACAATGTTTTGTATCCTTATTTAAAAAATGACACAATGTAATTTCTAGTGTCACATTGTAAGTACAATAAAGATAATTCAAGAAAGTGTGAACAATTTCAAAATTTTTCATTAATGCAACTACAGTTATCACATAAGCTATTGTTAATTATCAGTTATTGGCCTTTTGTATTTTTGCGTATGGATCACTCTGGTGCATTTCCCCTTGCATAAAACAATTCATACTATGTATGATCAAATAATTTTCAAAATTGATTTAGGCAAAGGTCGGAACAACATTTGTGTGAAATTTCAACTTGATGAACAACATTTATAGATATGGGTTATTCATAGATAACGTCACAAACAATGGTTCATAATTTGTTAATTAGAAGTATGAAAAATTTATCAAAACCAGGGAATTTCTTTGAATTTTATGCAATTAATACCCAAAGACAAGTGGTCAAGTTGAATCAGTGAAAAAGAAAAATAAAGGGTTTCTAAGGAGGAGGATGGTTTTTTGGAGTGATTCTCTGGTTCTCCTAGTTTGATCCTCCGAAATCATCTAGATTTGTGCTCGTGGTTCTTTGAGATGGCTGATTTCCTTAATTGGCCCTCTTTCCTTGAGGCAGTAATGGGTAACACTTCTTCTTCTAAACTTCCTTGTAATAATTGTTTTTTTTCTGGTTGCCTTTAAAGAGCATTTGGAGGATGAGAAAACTAATGGTTTGATGAAGAAGGCTATGAAGAAAAACAGGAAACCCACATTATTTCTTAGTGAAGAGGAGACTTCAATTCTTACTGAACCTCTTAAGTTTACCTATTGAAATGGAATATGATCCTCTTTAATGTAACAAATATCCTATGTTTGTTCGTTGTTTATTCAATTGCTTCGTTGCTCATCCTAATCTGAAATCTAATAACTATAATGCTAAGGAAAAAGAAGATGCTCATGGAAGGAATTTAAACTAAATCAAGATTTAAATAAGGAGGGTTTAGAGAATGATTTACCAAATGAAAA
>NW_018217813.1:0-5141 GCF_001263595.1 Phalaenopsis equestris | reverse complement strand
TTTTTTTTTGGTCGAAGAGAACAAAATCAAGGCTTGTGTCTCAAACCTTTGCAATGGCCATCAGAGAGCTTTCACCTTGTCAGGCTTGGAGCTCATGCTGCTTTGAAATTCCTTCCTTAGATGTCTGAGGCCATCATATATTGTTGCTTCAAATTATTATATTAATTTGGTTTTGTGATAATACAAAACTAAAAAATAAAAGAGATGATGATATTTTCAAATCGAACAACTAAAAAATTCAACTTACTCACATACATCACTTTCAAAACTAAAATTTTACTAAACAACTACTTCTAGAACACTACCTTTTAAGTAACAAATTTTTCACAATAGCTTTTGAACTGATATTTCATAAAACCACAATTGTCCAAAATTAGCCCCCCTTCCAATGACCACACCATATTGACCACCTTCAAATAACATCTTGTTAAACTCATAACTATCCTCATTACCCCAATTATATACCCTTTCTTGATGAAGAAAACTCATAGAGTTGATGTGGTAATGGGTTGAATCAAAAGTTTGTAAAGAGGGGCATGCAAACATTAAAAATACTATATGAGGAGGTTGAGTGAAAGCATGTGACTTGATTCAAATAAAATGGAATAAATCAAACACATAGAACTTTAGAGTATTTTGATCAAACAACTTGCGTTCAATATGTGATAATTCGAGGAACTTTATTTGGTTATTAGAAAATCATATGGTGTTTGATCTCAACTGAGTGAGCCATGATGGGAGAATTGGGAGAAAGATTGCAACTGATTTCCAGAATAATATGAGAAATACTCTTATATTGTGGCTTATAATCAAATTTAATAAGAGTGATCAAAAGAAAAAGAGGATGAAGAAATGCTTGAACGTGGACATGAAGAGAATGATGGTTTCTCGTGTTCCCGATAAGATTTTTAGAAATGCAAAAAACTTTTGAGGTTAAACTTTTTCCTCCATTCTAAGCTACAACGGCATGGTGTTGGGTGAGATTTTAACACGTGTAACTAGTGAAACATTAAACATCTATTGTTACTAATAATTATCCTTCATTACTTTAAGCATTGTATTGAGGTACTCTATGAATGCTTCAAGAAGTTCAGAAGTAATTCTTCAAGGAGGGCAGTGGTTATAGGGAAAATTGCAAATATAATGGAGATTGCAAAGACTGGCATGACCCAAAATAGAGCCAAATTAAATTATGTTCAATGTTTAATGAAATGCCAGTGACATCGGGAAAGAGATGTCATTGTGATTGCTATAAAAAAAGTGAATTTAGTTCCCCCACTAGCGAACTATGTCAACTTGTAGGTGATGAAACCATATAGTTTACATATGTCAAGGAACCATTGCATCAAGAAAGACTTTATTAATGATGAAGGTAGATGATGAAATAACAAGTTAACATGCTTTAAGTTCTCCAAAAAATAACATAAAATATATGAATAACATTTTCTCCCTTTTCAATAATCCCTAACAATGATGTTGTTTGTTCTAATTGATTCCCATGATAATACTCGTGCATTCAAATAGAGGATTTGCATTGCAAGATTAAGGAGATCATTATGTGTTAAGATGTATGGATTAAGGAACTTGAGTATTTCAAAATAGTATTCCTATCAAAGCAAGCCAATATGATCAGGATGAGAGAAATGACGCAGGATCTCAAAAAAAAAAAAAACTAATGTTGAAAGAGATATGATCAAATGGGCATGCACATGCTGAAATATTTTAAAATAAAGACTAAGGCCTCAAACATGGTAGGTTGAGTGGTCAATTAGTTTTGAGAAGTATATATTAGGCTGTGGCATGTCGAGGAAGGCTAAGCACCTACAATGATGCTACATGACCATGATAGCTAATTGGAGGACCTTAAGGCAAAATCGAAGTATAATAATCCTAAAAGAGAATTTCACTTGAATGTGATCAAGATGTATTAAATAGAAGGTGTGGGTACTAGCGTGCTTGGAATAAATTGTTGATATCATTTTTAATGAGTATGCCACACTCTCCTTTTTTTTAGTCTATTGGATCACATCTTAGAATAAGAATTCCTTTCATATGACCCTTACCAAACATTTCTAGTGACTATGTGGATTCTGAACCAAACCCAAGGATAATACCAACCTATATGTCTTTGTTTAAAATGAGCTTAATTTTGTCATTAACTCGCTTAAAGTGAAGTTCAAGTAACCACAATTAGGCCATTATTAATCAAGAAACATACTGAACGAATCATTTTGACACAAGGAACCCCCCCTAGATTACCTTTAGGACTTTTGAATCCTATGAACCTAAAACTTGAACCAAGGCTTTGAACCAGTCTTACAAGCCTTTGAATCACAAATATGAAGACAAAAACATAACATGACATGCATATGGTGCACTAAAAATATTCAAATAATTCTGACCTAAAAAGAATAAAATATTAAAACTAAATTACGAACTACTTGTAGTTATGAAATTTCTAAAACATAATGACTACTACAATCTTCTTAAAACGCGATAAACTTTTTATTTAGTATTATACTAATTAATATTACAATCATTAATAATACTTAGATTTCATGGCATATTACTTTGAAGTCATTTAAATTTTAATAATTAAAGAAATAACATATTTACAAATTTCATTTCAATAATACTTAGAGTTCACCTTTTCATAGAATTTAAAATTTGAATTTTTTTATGTATATATTTTAATAAAACATCGACCCTTAAAAATTATATAATAAATATAAAAATTTTGACGCTAAATATGTAAAATAAATAAGAATTATATGATAATATATTAGTTAGAATATAAATGGTTCAACTTATTTGTTGCTCTCAAATTATTTTTACTAGTTTTGTTAAGGATGATTTGCACGCATACCATCATATTCTATGTATTTGCATATTCAACAACTAAAATTTAAGTTTTATATTTTATTTGTGATATAAAATATTTGAAAATAAAAGGTTGGAAGTAGATATGTAAATACATAAAAGTTGTGTGATTTAAATGTAAAAACTAAAATAGAGGTCACGGCCGCCGGCCCTCTGGGCTCCTATCGCCATTCCGGAACCAAAAAAAACCGCGAAAATCGTCCTCATCTGCTCCGAAAGTCCCTCAGATCCGTAGGTTACCACCGCAGACCGATGACGCCGCACCTCTCCTTCTTCTCTCGGCCTATTACAGCATATCCAAATCCGTTAATGGCCATACGTAGGTTCTGTTATCCCCATCTTGAAAGCGAACCATCTCCCTAACCCTAAACCTATCGTATGGAGAAGGTTTCCGACCCTTCCAGGTTTGGAGAGGTCGCCAACGCTGCTGATGGCGGCGGCCAAGGAGGAGGAGAGGAAGAGAGTGAGATGGACGTGGACGACCTGGTCCGTGAGCTTCTCGAGACATTCGAGACTGTGCTGTCATTTTCCGACTACCGCCGCACGCAGAAGAAAGAGTGCTATAACCTCATTCGCCGGATGAAGCTGGTCGTTCCATTGCTCGAAGAGATTCGCGATTCGGAGGTTCCTGTGCCGGATGGGGTCTGCTCCAAGCTCTGCAGCCTCCGAGCGGCCTTCAAAGCTGCTAAGAAGCTGCTCAGATGCTGCCATGACGGAAGCAAGATCTATTTGGTAATTTTTTTTTTCTAAAAAATCGGTGTTTTGAGATAGTCGATTTAATAAAAGCTCGTGTTTTTGTATGATTTTCTTCATCAGGCTTTGGAGAGCGAGGCAGTGATGGGCAGATTTCACTTTGTTAATGAGAAGTTGACTCAGGCGGTGGAAGACATGCCGTATAACGGACTTTACATTTCAGATGAAGCTAAAGAGCAGGTATTTGTTATGTTTATTGTTTTCTTTGGGTTTCAATTACCCTTTTGTAATTTATTACATTTTGTTCCTAATTTTGTTCTGACTTTGTCGGCCATTGTATTATCACTCAAGTTTTGGAGCCAGTTCATAATAAACATCTTTGCTTTTGAATATAATAACGTTGTAATTATAATCTATGATTGGTTCAAGTGGTGTTGTTCCACATGAAAGGCTATGAAATTTGTTAGGTAGAATGAAATTGAACTCTTGAAGGTCAATGTGTCTTTTGGTGTAATTGTTGGAATTTCATCAGAAACTTTAAAGTTATGTGTGCTCATATGGGAGCACTTTTGGGACAGGTGACTTATTGGGAATTTATACTAATGGGATAATATAGTGATTTCATTGGGCCAAAGCGAGCAATATTGATGACTCAATGTTCAAGTTGTTACAAATGGTATTAGAGTGTTACAAGAGATTGAAGATGAGAATTAAATGTGTTATAGACCAACGTTTTATGCTAGGGGAGCCATATTTTAAACCCTAGATGGGGCAAAAAATAAATAGTGGGAGTCATCTGTTAAATTTGTGGGGATCATATTTAGCATGTTATCTGCATGGTGGTTGATTTTAAACTAAGAATATTGACGAGGGCATCAGTTACTTGAGCATGAGAGATTATGAAAACTCTTAAGTAGAATGAAGTTAAGTTCTTAAACATTGCAAAGTATTTCTTTCTCATTTATATTTTAATTTTGAATTTACTTTTTTCATAACAGGATTTCGTTATTTCTTGTCTTTCTTCAATTCAAATATAAGTGTGTGAATTTTTCATTGTGATCATTTTTTTTATAAGTTTAAATTAAATCATTCCATATTGATACACAACAAATTACTAGTTTATGATGAAACCTATAAATACAGTGGAGTGGACATTTTTTTTTAAATAAAGAAATATTGAATCATATCTATTCACGCAAATATTAAAAACGAAGTTAAGTTTTTAAACATTGCAAAGTATTTCTTACTCATTTCTATTTTAATTTTGAATGTACTTTGTTCATAACAGGATTTTGTTATTTCTTGTCTTTCTTCAATTCAATTTTAAGTGTGTGAATTTTTCATTGTGATTATTTTTCTTACAAGTTTAAATTAAATCATTCCATACTGATACACGACAATTTTCTAGTTTATGATGAAACCTATAAATATAGTGGAGTGGACATTTTTTTTGAACTAAAGAAATATTAAATCATATCTATTCACCCAAATATTAAAAAATGAGTAAAATGTAAAATAGTCCCCCCAACTTTTTATATAGTATCATTTTACTTCCATAGTCTATAAAA
>NW_018217812.1:0-4972 GCF_001263595.1 Phalaenopsis equestris | reverse complement strand
TATTTTTGGATAAGATACACACAACTCAGAATCCTGTGTACATGTTGATAAAGGTAGTGATTATCCAGAAACTAGAGCTATACTTGGCTTTAGTTTGAGTACAAAAATGTTGATACTAGAGGTGAGTCACACTACAGTACGAGTAAAGATGGTACAAATAGGGTTAGAGATATAAATGATAGGTGATGGGTGCTATCAGTCTGCAAGTGGGAGATTATTATGTAATGGAGCTTGAAGCACCCAAAAGCACTGCCACAAGAAGCATCCAGGAGCGCCTTTAGCATGGTGTAGCCACGCCTGATATGTGTGTAACTATGTCGGGCAGCGTGACTGTGTAAATGCATCACGATACTATAGCAGGGAACAGGGTAGGGATTTTGGTGGGAAGCTCCTGCGTTAGTCTCCAGAGTTGGGGAGTATAGTGTATGATCAATCATTTTAAAAGTGATGGGAATGTTGTAATCTATCGTTAAGTCAATCTTATTAGCGTCAACATTCCAAAGTACATCCTGAAATAGAGGCTTGTTGCCTTCGAGAGGAGGCGGTCTGAAAGGGTCACCCGTATCCATAACGGTGACATGCTAGATCGAAGGAATAGAGTGAATCTTTTCCGCCAAGTCGATTCCAGGAAATAAGAACCTCTATCCCTAAGATTTGAGACCCGAAATAACTGAGAAGTCAATATTTTGAAGTAGATGTGGATTTGCCACATTTTGATGGTTACTTGGATCTAGATGAGTTCATTAGGAAGCTTCAAACTATGGAACATTTCTTTGAGTACTAGGAAGTTCTACCAGACGGAATGATGAAACTAATCGCCAACAACTTAAAGGAGAGTGCATTATTTTGGTTGGAAAATTTAGCACATCTATGCTGGTGTGAGTGAAAAGACAAGATCACTATTAGATCTAAGATGAACTTAGAGATATGGCACCGGTATCTACCAGCTCACTACATACTGGATCTTCAAACCCCAATTTCAAAAATAAAGAGATCACATCATCGAACAATAACCACATCTTACAAGCAGAGTTCAATCCTAAGTTTTTACAACCAAAGTACCGCAAGGGGATCATCCAAGTTGACCTCGACTAAGGAGAAACTTATTCAGAGTAGAGAACAGGTGGAGTGAACCAATACTCTTAAATTCGTGCGTTAATGGTGGAACTGTAGGAAACAACAGTAAAATCTGTTGTTCTGGAGGCTACGCTTGCAAGCTCCGCTACACTTACTCTGTTCCGCTTCAACATATTTCCCTTATCTGGTATACGAGTCATATCTAACAGGAATGAATAGCAAGAAAGCACATCAAGAAAAAAGGTTAGACTACAATTTTTTAGAAAAATAAAATCCATAGTCGTAGCACATTTTATATCCTCCATCAAGGTATTTGAATGGCTAAGGTTTTACAATAGCTAAAAGTCATCAATCAAGTAAAAATACCAAAAATCCATTTTAAAGAAATGTAAAAAAATAGTTAAAATTATTTTTCAGCTTATTTAAATCTTGCATTCAAATATTTTAATGATGGAAAAAGATAAAAGAGAATGCCTATAGCCTTTTAAGAGATAATTGGCAACGTCACATGAATAATCTACATAATGTAAAGATGTAGCTATTTTGGCATATGCCAACAGTGCAGCTTGTGGTAGGCTTTGAAGCCATAAACAAAATGAGAGCCAATATGCATAATCCCAATTTTAAAAGTCCAAATAGAAAGGAAAGATTTTGTGGATGGAGAAATGTTGAGTCGCACATCATACACTCTAGAATGTAATATCAATTATCATGTTTGATCTCAATATGGAACCTACTTTTTTTAAAACTTAGGCATGGAAGCAATTCCAAATCAAAGAAACTGATAAGGACAAGTAATTCAATCTTCCGCACATAAACCAACTTATTCTAACTTTAAATATAACACACACCCAAGTAAATTGGACCCAAATTAGTGTTTTAAAAATTGGACCGAACATTAAATCAGAATAACAAAAAGTTCAACGATCAAATATTCAATTGGGGTAAACAAGAGGTTGAACTGGAAAATAAATTTAATTTGAATTAGATGGCACAATAATGATGCAATAATGATATTTTTATCAATTTAATAAATAATATTCAAAATCAGGACACTTAACCAAAAAAATATTTTGAATATGATAGTAAATCAAAATCTTAAGCAATGATATTTTGATTATTTCCACTATGCTCTGTATGCATTTGTGCAGTTATGTAAATGCTTGTAAAAATAATGTGAGCATAACCACCAAATCGGAATGTTAAATTAGAAAATATTTTGCCAACCTCTCTTCCAAGAACTATAAGATATTTAACTTCAAAGAATTTAAAAGTTTAAAATTTTGGGCATATAGTTTTGAGTAAGTTATTTAATAGTAATTTTATAGTTTATATCTGGTCAATTGGTAAAAAACAGAAGGCCACAAATTGATCAGTATTAGAACAAATTATATTATCAAAAAGCCAACCAGTTCACTAGTTTGCTATTTCAACCGTCATTTACGGCCACTTCTGATTGCATATTTTGAGACCAAACGAAATCGACTAAGGAGTACTTCACAGTTTAACTGATAAAACTTGTCTATCCAGTCCAATTTTTAAAATCACATCCAAATCTAAAAATTTTAACTTCAAATGGGGCTAAAACAAGAATAAATGCATAAGAATTTCAATTTATCCTCTTAATTTTGAGCTAGGTTATTTCTTCTATATTTTTATTCCATAACAGAAAGTTAACATTTTTCAAATAAGGTACTAAAAGTGCACATATTCTATATCTATCAATTTTATGTTGCAACTGACTGCAAATTCGTGTTTGTTATGAAAATAAGAACAACTAAGGCAACCATAATTTAATTTACAAATGTAAGAAGTGATTACCTTCTTTGCTCGTTTTACAGCCACAACCTGACCATCACCAAGAATACCCTTGTATACAGTTCCAAATCCACCTTCACCCAGCTTCATTGAAGGTGAAAAGTTTTGAGTGGCCTTGATGATCTGACTAATAGTAAGTTGCAATGATCCAATTCTATTTTGCTGTGGAGATAATGAAAAACGAGAAGGACTTTGTGGTACTTTATGTGGAGTAGTCAAATTTTTGTCAGATGAAGTGGATACATCTAAAGAAGAAACTGAATCCGCTGCAATAAGCCAATTCATTTGGTAAGAATAACACTAACAGAAAAATCTCACCAAATACAAAACATAGCATGAAAAATTAACCACTCTATTAATATCATCATAAGTTCAAATACTATTTTTTAAAATAATAAAGCATATCAAGTGCACTTTCCAATGTGTATAAGGTTTTCAAATCGAATGCTACTTGTTTTGCAATTGATAAAATAAAAACAATCATGTTCTTTTAAGGGAATATTTAGTTACAATGAACAAGAGCATATTTCGATTTCAACAACCTTCATATTGCAACTTTATATGTGAAAAGCTAGGAATATAATACATCGCAGCATACTCTAGAAATTTGAAATTTTGGTTTTCCTATTGAACTTACATGAAATTATTTCTTTGGAAAAAGCTTTTTGATCTATTGGTTCTTTCCTCCTTGCACGAAAGCAGGGACAGATTACAACACAACATAAAAGAAACATTCCTGGTACAGCCAGAACCATGCCTTTGGGTGGTATTTTTAACCTAACTTCTTTGACTTCTTCTTTTGACAGTTGCTTTCTGCTTAGTTGATCCAAGTGAGAGGAATCTGCCTGAGGCAGCACTAGAAGTTTTCTCCCTGCCATACGAAATCCTTCCCCTGCAATTACATATATCATAACTTGATTGGAAAAAAGAAAAGATCTCAAACACCAATCTCATTTAATGAACAAGAAAAATATTTTAAAAGAAATTCCATTTCAAGACTGTAGCTCGTATCTAACCTTTTCAGAAAACGAAACAAACAGATTTGGTCCTGTAAACAAACTTTTTCCAAACATAGAAAAGTACTTTAAACCCGCTCAAACTAAGCAAACACAATAACTCGTCATGAAAATACAATTTTAGCTAGATAACGATCGTGTAAGGAACTCATCACTATCAAGTATCAGAAATGGTTTATACAAGACAAGATGCTAGCTTATTTATTCTAACTTTGATACAATACAAGCTTTCTATGTCAATAGAAATTCAACAAAGTACTGCTTTAAAAACAACTAAGCGCAATCTTCAACTCCATCCTCCTTACACGACATCCGACAAACGTACTAAAAACTGCTAGCCCTTAGTCGCATATTCCATCATCTCTGTACGCGAACTTAAACGAAACACAATCATAACCCACACAAACTAAAAAACCAATAACTCCGCACGTAATACAGAAAAGTAAAATTACCAGAAACAGCATCACTGTCCAAGCCAGTAGCAAACTTCCCATAGCAGTACTTTCTACCAATATCATGCCATTCCTCTGCCCGAGAATCAAACTCCCAACAACCACTAGCAAAAAAAAAGGCCAACATCTCGCACATCAAAACCCGATCATCAATCCGCTCCCCGTTTCGAAAAAACCTATACGAATCCTGCAATCTTAGATACGCAACGCGATCGAAGCTGCAGTTTCTCAAAACATCTCTAACGGATTCCCCAACCGCAGCCTCTACGAACGGCGACGCCACAAGTATCAAGATAGCAAGGATCGAAGCCATCACTGCAGGATTCGAGCACAATAAAAACTAGAAAGGAATCATATCTCGAGCTCAAATTGGAGCGCACGAGCTCTCAGAAGAAGGAAATCACCAATCGGCGGAGGCGTGGAGACAGGACGACTGCGGACGAGATGGAAGAGCAGGGACGGGAGACCAACAAGGTGCTGGAATGGTAGCCAATAACCGGGAAACTGGCGGCTTACCGGTACGGACAGAGGAAGCTAAATATTAAAATATATTACATAATATAGAAAATATAAATGCGTAAAAAAAATAATAGACTAATAGTAACTCCT
>NW_018217811.1:0-4966 GCF_001263595.1 Phalaenopsis equestris | reverse complement strand
ATATCGATAAGTCAAGACTCACCTGACAATCGACAAATTATCATCGATCAAATCGGTCCCCAATCTTATTACAAACTAATAACTCTGTAACCATCAAAAAATTTCCCTAAAAAATCAATGATGGGACCAATACATACTTTTATAATAATAGACTTATGCCTATAAATAGGAATTTCATATCATTAATAAAGACTATACTCTCTTTTATCGTTCCCTACTATCTTATCTCTCTATAATCACTTCTTAACAAAACTTTCTATTCTTAAGATGTGTTTCCCAAATAATTTTGGATTCAACAAATTTAAAACACATTATTGACATTCATAACAACTAAATATTTCAATAATACAACAGTCAAGATGGCATAGATGTAAAAACTGAAATGAACGTGCCGGATATGGAAATAAACAGGAATTAAGTGGCATGTATCCAAATCATACAAAATCGTATCAGGCTACACTAACCCTAAGCTAACTTCTTTCACAACTAAAAAGCACCACCACAATCTCAAGATTAGCAAATTTAGCAATGTTTATTGTAATCTTTCAGAAATAAACACATAATGACTCATCAAAGAAAGGGATAAATTACATAAAAAACCAACCCAAACATTCATATTTACAAATTAAGCATCCAGATGACCTTTTTTAACTACCGAACCAGTGTATTTACTCGAGCACGATCAAACTACTGACAATTTGATAAAAATGAAAGATAAGTATTGTGGTAAAACCGCGAACTTTGATATTTGAGTTAGAATTTGAAAACTGCATGACAGAGATTGGTTGATTCGCAAATAGCAAGTTTCAGGTGGATTTGTATGTAATTTCAAAAACTGCATGACAAAGATGGCACCCCGAACCATCTCTAAATTTTAAGATAAATGTACAAATAGAAGATCCCATCCCCTCCTTCAACTCGCAAGACCGGTCACCATAACAAAAGAACAAGAATATATATATAGATATATGATTTAATAATCAATCATACTAAACAAGTACATATATAATGAGCCTTATTCAATTTTTATACCTGGAAGAAAGTGGCGACAAGAAAGAAGACGAATCGATCGACTCGCCCCGTCAATCAATGTTTACGAAGGGAGCCAGTCATATTAAACAGAAAACCGATAGTCAGGTGAAGAGCTTCTTTAGGTTGAGCAGCCCTGAAAAATAAGCAGTGAAGTTAATGTTATAATGAACTGAGAAAGTTCAGAATCATCGGTGCCATGAAGCCAAATGTTTGTAGCCAATGTTGTAAGAGTCCCATCCAGACTCTGGTTCCTTCCTTTTTATTGAATTTCCGGAGTTAATCTGTTCCAGATTACCCAACTCAGTAGTTCCCGGCTCCATCAAACCAAAATTCAAATCTAGACCCGGTTGAGCGCCGCCGTTCGAGCTCGAAGGGGTGTTTGTTATGCTCATTAGGTAAGGAAGCGTCGCTAATGGTGTACCGTCGGCTGAGCTCATTAGCTGCGGGATGACGGTAGCCCCTCGAGAATCAACCATGCGAGGGACGTTTCCCAAACCATATACCGCCGGCGGGAAAGGTACGGCCATTCCGGTGCCCGGAGCAATGTAACCATAGTTTGGGTGAGGTGGGTAAGGTAGGATTGGACCGGTAGGCAAAGTGAGATCGAAGTTTAATCCGTTCGGTATGCAGGATGGATGTGTTGGGTTGGGGTGAATTCTTCTGTCCGCCGTCGACATCCTTGAGCCCATGATCGTGATTATCGGCTCGTCAGTTCTAACTCCATGGGGGTTCTCCGCCTTGGAGAGGTTGATGTGTTTGGAAACGGCGGCATCTGATGAAAAAAGATTGTCGTTCAGGTCGAAGTGTTTGTGAGGTGGTTGTTTGCGCGATGATGACGATGCTGGAGAAGAGGTTTGGCCACTGCTTACGAAATAAGGCTTTACGAGCAGTGAGTGAGATGGTGTTGCTTGATCTTCTCCATTATTGTTAAGGTCGAGTTTTATCCTCTCCGGCTTCAGCGAACTGACTTCGGACGATGAGTTCCACGAAGGTATACCAGAAGAAACAGGTACTGCGATAGTGTCCAATGGTAAATAATTCCCAGAGTCTGTAACATTTAAATCAAATTCTATCAAATTTGGTTTATATTTTGAGCCTGATTCGGACTTTTCACCATCAGAAGTTCTTCGAGGAGATGCGGGGCGGAAAGCACTCGTAGCAGCGGAACCTCTCCAACCCAATCCGCCTTCTAAACATAGCGGAGTGATCAGAAACGAAGGAGCTCCTTTGGAAGCAGAAACAGCTATTGGTGCAGACAAGTTCATTAGAATACTTGGGTTAATAGGATCTACTGCACAATCAATATCTTCAGTACAGGCATCCTCATTTAAATCAAAATCAAATTTTCTCATTTCAGTTCTAGCTCTAGAATCCTGAATAACAGCTGCTTCATTTTGAAATTCTGGGCTTTGGTCCTGTTTTGAAGGATCTGTAGCTGTTTCTACAACCATGCGATCATCATTCTTAGGAGGAGAAGTGACATCACAATCATCTTTAATAGGACTTGCATTGTTGATAACCTCATTTGAGCTGGACTCAGAAGAAGAGCTACATAACTCCTCTCTGTAATCAACAACCTCTCGTTCAACTTCAATTGCTACTAGACGAGCAATTTCCAATGCATCCATCTCTCCCGATTCAGCTTCTGAATCAGAACTTTTCTCCATTTCTCGAATTACCTGATCATTTGAAGTTTTAGAAGGTTCCTCATAGATAAATGTATCGACTCCTTCACATGTACTCGAAGGGTCCTCATTACAGGGGTCGCTATCGCCACTATTTTCTGCATCACCACTATTTTCTGTAGCTTCTCTTTTCCAGGAGCTTGAATCATGTTCGCCTGATTTGACACCCATTGTCTTTAAATATTCGGTCCACACCCCATCCACACTAGCACACCTATGAATGACCTCCTTACCATCTGATCGATCCAGATTTCCTTTGTTGAGTGTTAGTGTGCACGATGCGCTTCGAACAACTTTAGGATTCGCTCTAACCTCCCATGAGTCACTTTTTCGCTCGTTCACCTCTGCCATCACATCATCCCGAACTGAAATGTTGCACGGATCATCATCTTTGACATGAATCTTAGGAGATGAAGTTGTAGGGGGAAATGCTATTTCTGATTTAGGAATAAAATTTCCTTCTTCAACAGCATAATTCTCTTGGCCGGCATCAGATACATCATTTTTGGCAGAAGCAATCACTGGCAAGGTTTGGTTCGTTGTTGAATATTTTCGATCATCAACATCCCCTAACTGAAAATCATTGTCGCTCATTACTGACAGGTTTTGTATTAGACTGGAATCTACTTCATGACTTTCCTCGTCAGTTGTTTGACGAGAAGATTTGTCAACAACTTCATCGACGGCGTGTTTGAACTCGACGGAGGGTGTACAACTATCAACATGACATGAACCATTTTTCTCCATTTCTTGGCATTCGTTATCATTATTCCACTTATCAAACAACATTCGCGCTCTTTCATTTATATTTGCATTTTTGTGGCCCAAAAGCTTCTCCACCGTTGCAAATATTCCGGATGAACTCAACTTTTCAGGGTTTGTAGGGAGCTTCTCGAGTGATTCTATTAAAGTGTTAATCAATTCCTCGCCGTCAACAATATCTATGCTGCATTTAACAGCTTCCTGCAGCCAATGATTTAGAAAGCCTAACCCATTTAAATGAACAAAGAGAGAAAGGCATTCCCTACTTTTCGTGCAAGCGAGGGTGCTGGCAACAGTAGACCATTGCCTCGCCGCGTCTCCTACATTATTCGTAACACAATTCCATTTTTGCATCACGCATATAAGCTCTTCGACTCTTCCACAAGTTGTGAGACCATTTTTCATTTCGGTGAGGGTGAAGAAATCTTCCAAGGTCATATTTGCAAAACACAGGATAATAAACTCTTGCACCTATGTCATGCTTGCAATATAGGTGTGCCGTCTCTATCTGTTCCAGGGAAGTGCAGCTTAAAGAGCTGTAATGAAGTAAATATAGCAATTTTCTGCAATGTGCAACAGAATTGACCATCCAATCAATCATATTTATCAAACTAACAATAATAAAAAGAAGCAATGTAACAAAAGAATGAAGATTTAAAATAAATAGCAATATAAATGAAGATGCAATTAAACATCACAAAGCATTCTCTGCAGAAAAAGAAAAATAAATCGTGATGATTATACAAAATAATGACATTCTAACATTTCCTTCACTACTAAAAAAAAAGTTCTTTTCTTTGTTTAAAATATCGCTCAACAGATTCTGAAAGACACACAATTGGATAGAGCTAGAGCCAACCATTGGCCCACAGGGATGACCATAATGGGCTTAATTGGACTCTATTAACGGGCATGCGTGACTCATTCATTTAAAAGGGCTTCAATAACTAGCCAACAAATTTAAGCCAGCACTTCGAATTAAAAAAACTAGCTAAGTTCATACATTCAAATTAATAATAGCATAAATAAAAAAGACAATATTTCAAATTGATGAATCTCAAAATATGAGAAACATGATAAAAAAATATTTAAAGCTATATGCTTAGTTGCTAATTTGAGAGGACTGTAATGATCGGATGCCGAAATTAGATTTAGAAGATAGTAACGTTAAACATAGCATGCAATAAATGTTTAAATAAATTTAAAGAGAAAAAGTAGAAAATAAAATAACATGACGATGAATATATTACAGAATAACAAGATATGATCGATTGATTATAAAAATTAAACCAAAATAGTCAGATAAAGGATAAGAATTAATCAAGTTAAATTCAAGCTTTTAAATGCGTATAAACACAATACCATCTAGGGGTGTAAACGAGTAGAGTCTAGCTCGAGCAACCCTTGGCTTAAGCTTGAGCTTAATTAATTTAATCGAGTTCGAGCACGAGTCACCCTCAGCTTGAGCTTGAGCTTGAGCTTAATTA
>NW_018217810.1:0-4955 GCF_001263595.1 Phalaenopsis equestris | reverse complement strand
CCCCAAACATATCCTTAATTGTTACTTTTTAGAACATACTCTCAAATATATGTCGAATGTATACTTATAAGTGAGTATAATTATAATAGAAATAGTAATCACTACAAATATGAAAATAAATTAAGTTATCATAGCCTGGACAAACATACGAAATGGATTCATAAGAAATAAATATTTTTGAACTAAGAAAATATGGTCATGTTCAATTATTTTCAAAATTCATCAAAATAACTCCAGTGAAAAACATTTAAACAAAACACTTGCAAGCATGATTGTAGGAGATCTTTTTGACAAACACAAATTGAAATGAAATGAGCTGTAAGCACGTGGTCACATGATGACAATTAATATAAGCAAGGAAGACATGCAACAGTCCGGGAGAATCGTGGGGGGCATGATATTTTAAATGGAAATAGTAGCTCTGAATCATGAGCAGTATCATGTTTTTTCAAGTATTAGCTATGAAGCATAAGTTTATCAAATAATGAAAGTAGTGTGTTTTTGTCAAAGGTCCATAGACTATTTTTAGATCGGGTTGAAGATATGAAGGGAGACAGGTCGTCAAAGTGGATATAGCTGAATCAATTCGTCCAATCAGCTAAATCAGGGAGATGATTAGTAGCTCATCTATGGCGAACAATGCAGACAACTTATTAGACTGAGGCTGGTTGATAACTCGTCAAGAAAGCTCAACTCACCTCTTGATCGAGTTAGTTGAACTCCCCATCAGGGTAGCTCCCCTAAGAAGATAAACCAGCACAATGATGAGTTAACCAACCGAGGGATTACCAGCAAATTAAGCTTGAGAAAAGACAATTGTAAGGAACATCTATGCATGCAAGGGGACTAAGATAACATTAATTATAATGCCCATGAAAGAAGAAAATAAGAGAGGTAGATCAAGGATCATTTAACGATGGAGTGTCATGAGTACTTGGTTTGTGATGCATAATCCAACACACCGATAATTAAGGGTGAGCATTATAAAGCAAGGATATGATCCTCATATATTAAACAGACTCATTCTTCTCTCACTTCACTTGTCTCTTAGCTCAAAGCTCTTCTTTTTTCAGCTCTAGTAGCGTGGATTCATGGACAAATTAGAATCTGACATCTCTGAAAAGTATGGTGGGCATAGATCATGCCACAAGTAAGAAGATGAATCGCACAAGGAGTAGAGCCAAGTAACAGGAAAAATCATTATCAATATTAATGTACTAGAGAATTTGTGATACAACAAATCAATAAGCTAAAAAAAAGATAATGAAAAGAATGAGAGAGATGATAGAAGAACTGCTAAATGCAGTCCTTAGGGAGCGAGTACTTCATCTTTCTTCGGAATCAATAAAACAATAAAGAAGAGCACTTTTCACCAAAGGGAGAAGCATCACAATCCCCCACTCAAGTGGACAAAGATGATGTATATAATCTCTATAGCATCAATTCAACCGCTTCGGAGCAAAAAAAGGAAAGAAGGTAAATTAATGTCCCTAGACGATGATAATTGGAGAATGTGTTCTCTAGGGAGACCATAGAAGTAAAGGCTTTACATAGTTTTAAAATTCCATCTTATAAAATTTATAGGGTATATTTAGCCCCTTTGACCACATCACTTCATTCAAATCAATGTTCCATTCTGTTAGAATAAATGCTTATTTCAAGAATTCTACCAATCATTTACTGCTAGAAGTGATCAGTTTAATTTGTATTTCAAGTGAAAAATTGTTGAACAGTTCAACAACATGTATAAGCCATACAAGAGTTCAAAGAATTTATTAAGAAATTCTCTAGGAGCCAAGAGAATACTTGTAAGCATTTTCACTCATTTTAGAGAGATATGTTGGAGGTTGACCTTGAACAAAATAACCCATGTGAGAATTTCCAAGGGTTGAGAGAAGGTCATTATATTTATGCCTTTAGTTTTTAATGACCAAGAACATTAGTTCAGTTGTTTGAATTAGAAAATATCTTTTTTCTATTGATGAGTACAACTCTCTTCATAACAGAACTGATATGAGGCATTAAAAGTCACATCCACAAAAAAAAAAGTGCTTGTGAGATCGATAGAAGAGGATAAAGTCACACAATGGAGCTTGTAATGAAACTAAACCTTAAGGCGTCAGCCTAGTTACTATGAGAAAACAACACATTTCTACGAGTAATAAAATCATATAGAGGAAGGATAAATTAATATGACGAAGGTGAGTTGATTGTATGTTGGAGAGATCGCCACTACCCATCTATTAGTTATTTGAAAATACTTCATTGTGACTCTCAATGGTTGAGATTATGGAAGCTATCCAAAATAAGGAATATGTTTAAAACTTAATGTTGATGAATTCGGAAGGTTATATATGCCCCACAATGATATTGCATTCACCATCATGATTAGTGTCATGATATTGAGGAATGTAGACATTTGCTTGCACCACTTTTTATTTTTGAGAGACCTTGTTCATACTTGCCCCTTTAGATCCCCCTTTCCAAGAAACTATAGCTTGTAAGAGCTAGAGAGAGTAAAGGTAAGAATGAAATTGAGTAAATAGAAAGAAGAAAAGAAAAAAATGATGCATAAAAAGATGTTCTACAAGATATTCCTCATAACATAAACCAGAGAAGAGTGGTTCAAAATGAATCATACCCTACTCAACCCAAGTAAATATATGAGAGAAGTTCTATAAAATTCTTTCGTATTTGAACCGAAGGACAAATCAAATTTACTTTTCTCTGGGCTTAAAGAGACCTCTCACAACTTTGTATCCTCATGTTCAATTACATCGTGAGGAATACTCAAGAAGATCCTCAATAAGTTATGTTAGGCTTGTTTGATAGAACCCTATAAGAATAAGATGTCAAGGTTATTTTCACCATCTTCCTAGGGGAAACATCTTGTCATCATGACAAAGCTAAACAATCAAGAATAGGGTAAACCACAGGAACAGGATAGACAGCTCATACCATAATATAATAGAGTCTATGAAATGACTTCAAGGAATTGATAGAAGAATATGAAGGCCCAAAGGGGTAGTCAACAAAGAAGGTGAGCAAGATCCTCAAAATGTAAAGATAGCCTAGTCAAGATTTAATGGATTCATTTTCCTAGGTTATTAAAACACTATGTCTACTAAATCATTACGGTAATCAACCCAACACAATATTGAATTACTCGTTATCAAACCATGTGTTGCATCATTTGAGGTATCTCGGTAGACATAAAATCAGTAGAAAAGAATGTATAATATCTTATAGCTCTACTCAGACAGAATGATTGAGGTAGGACTTACACTTGCCAAGAGAATGGCGAGGGCGCCTATAGAGTAGAAAATGCAAGAATGACTCAACTACAAAGTCAAACCATCCCATAAAGACTTACACTCCTATCTGTGTTGGGAGGGCCACTAACACCATAACTGTGTCAGAATATTGCCTAAGGGTATAAAAGTTATGTTGGGCTAGTTGGATTGGAGAAATAAGTATAATTCCTCTCAGAACATGCAATGTGATATGCAATGTTATCTAGAGCACTCTAAATCATGGAGGCCCTATTAATATGCTTGGTGGATATAGTCATATAGAGATGCATCATTTTGAAAATGGTCCAGAAGGCCATGCAAAAAAAAATAAAGTCAAGAATTAAAAGTGCTCATTTTAAAATGATCTAATTTTAATCCTAAATTTTATTAAGATAGATCTTTTAGATCTAAGCTAAAAAATTTCATCCTAAAGTAGGTTAACATAATGTTAACCTAAGAAAACCATATTAAAAAGAGCAACTGACAACACATCCTTGCAAGTAAGCAAACACAAATAAATAATAGAAAGGTGAAGCACCTCTAGCTTGGGATTATATCTCAAAAAGAAAGTTGGTTAGGCTCCGCATAATACAAACTAGATCATAAATTTATACAATAAATAAAATTGAAATTTATACATGAGTCACGAACATTTTCTCTTGATCCTTGCCACATTGTCTTGTGCTCCAAGCTCTATAGGACTCATGCTCATACCATATTTCCAATATAGTCTCTTTAGGAGGACTCCAAAAAGGTACGTATAAAAATCTAAAAGAAAGACTAGACCTATAAAATAGAAGTTAACAAAGGAATAAGGCATACAATAAGAAATGATCTATGCCCTATAGAAGAAGTAATAAAATGTGATTGTAAAAAATATGTTAGTTGAAGCTTTATTATTTAAGGTCCTCCTTATTGCATGTGGCTCCTTATAAGAAAAGAACACTGCTAATGTACTAGTGTGCATGTATTACACCTCGTAAACACATAAAATAATAATCAAAATGCAATGGATAGAAAACAAACAAACACATATGAAAAATTGAACTATACACTAACCCTAATTCTAAACAAACATTTATAGGTTATTGCCAAACAAACACTGTATTAATAGTCGTACAGTGTAGGGCTAAGGACATTCCCATAAGACCTTTATTGGGCCACTAAAACTGGATCCATTACGAGCATCTAAATGAGCTAACACTCATCATGCTAAGTGACAGATGTTAACCCATAACAATGCATAGAATGATCATACAAGATCAAATAGCAATGTAATTACTCACATCACCTATTTGGTCTAGCCAATGGTTGATGCTCATTTCTTTATTACTTCTATAGTTCAAAACTAGAGTTTGATCAAAGCCCTCCACTAAAGTACTAACCTGTGTAAACCTAGGCCTATATGGAAAGAAACATGACATAAGACTTCACTTATACAAGGTGGCACATAAAATTCATAGAAATGCACAACATGAAATAAATCACATGCCTTGCAAAATCAAGCCCCCAAAGGAATGACACAAAAGATTGACATGCTTTGAACAATGAAATGAACGCAACTAATACAAACACAATGGGTTACACATGCATATAAAATATAAATGTTTATCAGAAGGATAACAACACAAAGTTGTCAACACTATTTTGGTTAAGGAGTTG
>NW_018217809.1:0-4952 GCF_001263595.1 Phalaenopsis equestris | reverse complement strand
ATGTTTAGCCCATGATAAATTGTTAGATGACACCACATAGTTCTTTACTATATTCTAATCTCTAATAAGTCATACATGATTCACACGAACTCATGGAGTGAACACCAGTACCTCTAAATACAAAATTTTAGATATTCAATATGTAAACTTCAATTCTTCTTTCTGAAAATTATTCATGATGACTACATGATTGCATACTAGTGGTTCAATTCTACATTTGCATGAAAACGAAGGGGCCCCTGCCCGCAAAACCCAAAGTTAGGGCAACCATCCAGATGGATCAGCAACCGTTGGATTACCATCCAAGCGCTACCAACGATTAAGCGCGGAAATCTATGGACTTTCATACCTCTGCATTATTTTTTCCGCCTGCCGTGCTTATAATCTTTGCATTGTTCTTCCCGTTCTTTTCCACTCTCACAATTCCAATACCTTCGTTGGGCGCATACCATCGCGGAGCTTTTAAAGGTGAGTGCCCTTTTTTCGTCTGTGATTGTGGACTTCTTTCAACGGAGTGTTGGATCAGCTTACCCGGCGGATGATTCCTGATTGATTCAACATAACGTGCACTGATGATCTGATTGCATTTCTCATTTCATATAATTTGTGATTTTTTGCTTGCTTTATTTAGTTTTCACGTGTTTTATCGTTTTCTGTCGGGCAAGCTTTTGCTTTGCGAATCACATGGAATCAAGCAGAGCCTGTACAATCCAATGTGTTACTTAACCTTCAAGTCTTTGTTTACTTTTTATTTTTCAGTGTTCAAGGATACGAAACACTCTTAGATTCAGTCTCGGGGCATTGTTTAATCGCTATGATACTCACTCGAGGCTCAAAGCATGTGCTATTCCTATCTAGAGTTTTTTTTTTCTTGCATTAATCTATCTATTTCGGCGTTCATGTTCTTGTTGATTAATCGCTATTTATTTTGATTTCACTATTTCATTCGCTAAAATAAATTTCCTGCTCTGAAATGGTCTTCAATGCATCAAGAGTTTGGGTATTTGGATTTCTCTAGAGTCCATGCCATGTTAAAATAAGAGGTTAGCCCAGGAAGATCCTCCGATGCTCAGTTCAATGAAAATAAATAAGTGCCTGTGTATGTGATGAGGGTGTTTTAGCACATTGGCTGATATTGTGGGTAGAAGAACTATGTTGCCTTTGATATTCGTGGAAGGAGAAAATATCAATTGATTTGGTAGCATTTTTCACTCAGTCAATGGATATACAACCATGACACATTGCTTTTGAGCATATTGGACCATTACACCCTTGACAATGATTGATGGATTGATGGGTGTTCTGTGCTTCGATACTTATTATGTTTTAGGTTTGAATCACATAGATATATCATTTGTTTTGAGATCCTTGTTATTAATAATATTAGATGGAAGGTTAGTGACAAACTAAGAGTATTCGATGCTTATTATCTTGTATTAGGTTTTTAAGAGTTGTCAATTAGTTAATATTTTAATTAGCAACGAATTAATGTATTTTATTCTATAAATAGTTCTATTTAGAGCACATTGAAGGGAACATAGTGAAAATATGCTAAATCTGTGGTTTCTTCTCCCATCTTCTCAGTTTTATGGAGTTGTCAACATTTTCTTCTTGCCTCAAATCTAAATTTCTCTTCGTTATATCCTCCCTCACCCAACTTCTGGATTTATCAGCTTCGATTATCGAGATAAAAAAAAAATGATCATATCAGTGGCGCTCTTTTGGAGAATTTGATCTACACTTTTATTTTGTTTTTTGTTTCTCTCAAGCCTATGTTCAAGGCCCAGAGTATTTTTTATCAGATCTCAACTTCCTGCCATCTTCTCAAAGCCCTACTAGGAACCATAGTTCATGATCTAACGAATTTCAAGGTCCACACAAAATCTCTTAACTTGGTCCAGCAACATCGTCAACCATTCCTTTTTAGACCTTGAGGATAAGATCATTTTGAAGGTGTCGGTAATGATAGAGTAATTAGAGTATTCGATGCTTACTATCTTGTATTAGGCTATTAAGAGTTGTAAATTAGTTAATAGCTTAATTATCAAAGAATTAGTGTTTTGTATTCTATAAATGGTTCTATTTAGAGCACTTTGAAGGGAATGAAAGAAAATATGATAAGTTTTTTCTCTCTTTGTTGTGGTTTCTTGTTCTCATCTCTTCCTATATTCTGGGGTTGCCAATATCCTCATATTTCCATTTTTCCCTCTCAAATCTGAGTTTCTCTTCTCTATATTTTTCTTCATTCAGCTTCTTGATTTGTCGACATACTCAAATTTTCGATTATCAAGGTTCAAGAAGCGGGATCGTATCTTTTAGATTTTTGCCGACCTCAAGATTGGCGCCAAATAGGTATACTTCATTCGGGATACTTTGAGAGTTGATATGAATCTTGATGCAATCCATTGCTGTAAGAGATAAGACTACATCAATCTTGAGGTTTGCGATAAGTGAAAACGACCTTTTGATTGATAGAATTTTTTCATAGTCATCAAAAAGATATAGAACCAAGTTACATTTTTTTGAGGTTTTTATTGCACCTCGTTGCCCGCTAATGATTATTAATAGATTGATGGATGTTTTGTGCTTTGAAACTAGTGCTATTTTAGATCTGAACTATGAAAGGATTATGTTTTTGAGATTAGTACAATTGATGATCTGAATTGGATGGTTGCTTTTATTCTAAATCCTTGAGATTAGTATCAATTAGGAATACATTATCAAGCATAGTTTTAGGTTGATATGAATCTTGATGTCAATTAGGTATACATTATCAAGTATCATCCTCCCATTCAATCCTCATTGCCTGCCAAACCACCCAGCATGAATTTCAACATTCTTCCTCGAGTTAATGAATTTAATCAGAATGTATTTTTTGGGGTCATGTAAAAATTACTACAGTTGATGTTTTTTTTAGAGTTTTAAACCTATGTTGATTATTAAATACATTCAATTATATGATGAAGTGTAGCAAATGTAATTGTTTTATAAAACCTAATTTTTATCTGCAATAAATTAATTGAGCTTAGGAAAGACTAATTATGATTCCAAATGCAGATAATTGGTGTACTTTTAGTTAAGGATCAGTATTGTTATTAAGATAACATTCTTATTAATCTAATGCAATGTGTTTATACTTTTATGTTCTTAAGAATGCCTAATTTTGGCTAATTCAGGTAAAATTGTAATTAATTTGAAATATAGCCAATTTTTCACACCTCCTAAAATGCATCCAATTTACTTTTATAAAAGTCTATAATGTTAATCGTTTCAATTGATATATAAAACTATAAATAGATTATGGATATATTCGGAGGTATAAAAATTTAAAAATCAAAGCTTAATTAAACTCATTTAAATCCTTTAACTACCTTAATTAACAATGTTATTCACTTAGCACTGTAGCATCCCCACTTTACGTGGCATGCAATGAAGGGATGTGGTTTTGATGGATGGGATTACTTGAGAGGTAAATAATTTATAGGTTGTTTCATGTTTTCACATTTACTTTCCTGAATCCCTCTTCCCATGAGTTCTCTGCTTGGGTGCTATAGCAGAGTGGAGCAGTCGACAGATGGAGCAGGTTGGAGCTCTTAGATTTTGAGTTATAGGAAGAAATCAATATGAGAATTCTTATTTTCGTGCAAATTTGAAACATTCCATTGTCTCTCTTGCAAGCCGTGAGATGGAGAATTTCCATGATCTCGATTAATATGACGAGAGGCATAAGCATGATCTAAATCTACAAACTTTGATTTTTTACTCTCTGGTAGGGCTATAAGTGAGAAATCTGAGAAGAAAAAAAGATGGGAAGGAAAGGAGAGGAGTTAGAAAGAAAAGAGAATAGAAGAAATCATTTGTGAGAAAACTTAATGCAGGAAAATCATATTGAGCTGAGAAATATCAATTAAATTATATTCGATATAAATTCTGTCTGGAGTTAAAAATTTCATTCAATTCTAAGAATATTATCACTTTGGGTAGTATATTTTAGATGAGCTCGAGGTGGGTCTATGAAATCTCGTCGTGAGACAGCTCCCTCAATTTAGATGAGATAATCATATGCTAAATTTTGGTGAGATAATCATATGCTAAATTAAGAAGAATAATTTTCTATATGATTATTAAGTGATTTATTAATTTGCGATTGTATTTAGTAATTTTTGCGTATTGTGGAATATATGCATATGTTATAGAAATTTAAATTTGAGCCGACACTAATAACATTTTTTATTTTATTATTTTTATTGAACTGGTGAACATATTTATTGAACCATTATTTGCAGATATTTGTTTACCATTGTATAGGCAAATAAATGATTGTTACATGAAATATGTTTATGAAAATGTCACAAATTGTGTGATAGGTAAACTATTGTATAAATGACCTACAAGCAAAAGATGATAGAGAATATACAAAATTTTTGACTGTTGATATATACGCCGTCTGTTGATATTAGTTGGGTTATTGATAACTGCTATGTTGGGATGATCAATCTTTTTAGCAGTTGTGTAACCGACGGATTGATTAATGACCAAATGAAATAAATAAAATAAATAAAATAAAATAAATTAAGTCAAAGCCTATTTAAGTACAAGTGATATTCCTATAATGAAATTTTTTAATTTTGAAATAGTTAAATATATTCATATGCTTTTGTAGAAATGAATGAAAAATATGCTTGTAATAATTCATTACTGTTTGCTGCACTTATCTCTTTACTTTAGATGCTTCATAGGATTAAAGCATGTTTGTATTATGTATTGATGTCACTCATATTAGTCATTATTGAATATGTATGTTGCTTTCTTTCCGTCTATAATATTTTACTTTAACCTTGAGTATTCGCTAAGCTAGAAAAATCCAAATTAATTTTATGTCAAAGCTTCTGAAAATTTCCTTTTTGGGGCAACTTGAACTTAATTATAAATAAGTTTTAAATTTAGGGTTT
>NW_018217808.1:0-4880 GCF_001263595.1 Phalaenopsis equestris | reverse complement strand
TGTGCGCGCGCGCGCTTAACATTTATGCTTAACATATATTCTCATATGTACATATACTCACACATCTTCTCCTCTTGAGCATTTTTATTTTTTTAGAAATTTATTTAAATGTCGTTTTAATTTTTTATTTAAATTATTCAATTACTTATTTAAATAAAATTAATATTTTTAAAAAATTATTAATTATTTAAGTTGAACTATTGAATTAGTTTAATTACTTAATTGGATTATAAAATTAATTAAATATTTAAATGAGTTGTTGATGTTTTAATAAAAATTGTTGTTCTTAAAGTTCTATTAAAATATTTTTAGTTAATTTATTACTTACTTAATTAATCGATTGAAAGATTAAATAAATCATTAATATTTTAATTCATCAATTAGACTTGTTAGTTGTTGAATGAAGACATTAAATAATCAAGTGTGATATTAACCAAGTTCTTTAAACGTTTAATAAGTTAATTGAATTTTTATTATTTTGATTATTAATTTTTGAATTAGACGGCCATGAGTAGGGTAATTTCAAGTGATTAGAAGTTTAACGAACTATTAAACTTTGGCCTAGTGAGTTTAAGGGCTAATTAAATGTTGCTTAAATTAGATAGGTAATTAATTTTTGTAATGAATTTAAAGTTTTTATTAATTTGAATGGATAATTAAGGGGTAATATAGGTAAGTAAAGCAATTAGAAGCATATTTAATCAAGGGAAGTCTCGGTCAAAGGGAAAATAAACAAACATGTTCTCAATTTTGGGGTTCTCCAAGGATTAGCTTATTAATTTTGGTAAATGAAAGAAGATTATTGTGTTAATTACTTAATTTACATTGACACAAGAAAACATGAAAACAATTTCAGACTACAACTTAAACCATATAGATATGTTATTCATGTAAATATTTTATTCCTGTGAATAAATTTCATATAAAAAATTAACAACACATTCAAACTAAAAGCCCTAAACAAATTTCAAAATAAACATGGATAGACTTTTGGTTTTAGCAATCAGAAAAAGAAAATATGTTAAGTTTATGATAGAATATCAGATAGAGATGGGCATATAAAATAGATGGAAAACCTCTATAAAGCATGGATAATTACATGAAACAACATCAAAATAACATAATGTGAAACAAATAAATAAAAGGCCTTATAAAACAGAATGAAAATTTGATGAAATTGAACAACAATTGAATAATTTGTGATTGAATGATTTAAAAATTCTACACCTTTTCCTTGGTGTAAATTGCTTTAAATTGTTGGTACTTTCCTTGCCTTAACTTCTCCTCCTTGGTTTTGATGTTTCCTTACTTGATCTTTGAAAATAAAATTCATGTGCCATATGAAAGATGGCATAAAAATGAGAGATGGCCATTTAATGTTTGGTGGTGGTTAAGGAAGGTGGTTATGAGTGGTTTTGGGTGATTATGGTCAAATAAATTAACCTTGGTTCATTTTATAGAAAATAAATCAAGGAATTTAATGATCCAATTAATTTTGGCTAATTCATGCTCAATAGAGAGATATGACTCACCAAAGTGGGCATTAAACTAGGACAGAGAAAATGATCAATTTTGACTAATATTTTTATTGAATTTTAGTAGTCAAAATATTATATTTTTAAGTTTAGAACAACTTTTGTTGAATACTATAGTTGATTTGAGTTCATGTTGAAGGGGTTATGGACAAATTTTAACTTTATCTTTCCTAATTATTATTTTCTCTTTCCATATTATTATTTTCTCAAAAGATGCCCAAATGAGGTTAGTCGACCCTGGAAGGACACAATTGAAAGATTTTGACAAAATGGACATAATGATGAAATCTGTTTTCAATAGTAATGACACCTTTAAATAATTTTTTACGTAAGCCAATTTTCATGCATAGGGGTCTTGAGTGCGTAATTTAATGTAAAAAAAAATTCAATTGATCATAAAATTGGTTTACATAGTTTTATTAGAGATAATAAGCCTCATAAAATTTTTAATATGAGGTTTAGAGCCTTACAGTAATCTCGAGAGAGAGATAAAACAATCTTAGAGTTTGTTTGGATAAAATCAAGCTCAAGTGAAGTCTAGTCATGCTTAAGTCAAAGGAATTAGGGCTGAACAAAAATAAGGTAAACTATCATAAGATTGGGAGTGAGAAGTTGCATGAGGAGCCTGAAGTAAAAATGGCTAAAATAGAGGAGCTAGAGTTTGAATATGACAAAGAAATAAAAAAAACTTAACACTGACTTTAAGAAAATGCCTTCACCACTTTGGATAGAACTAGAGAGGCTACCACGACCTTTTTCTCCAAGGTTTCTGAAACAAAAATTAGACTATCAATTATCATAATTTTTATAAATGTTTAAGAAGCACATTATTAACATTACATTTGTTGAAGCACTTGAAGAAATGTGTGTTATAGGAAATTTATGAAGTAGCTTTTAAAGCCTAATTTTTGAATTTTGAGGCTATGTTGCTCACAAAAAAATTATAGTGCTATAAATCCAAGGGAAATTCCATAAAAAATTAAAGATATAGATTGTCTTATCATTATATATGTAATAGGAGACCAATTTATGGGAAAGGTGTTATCTGACTCAGAAGCTAGCATATATCTAATGCCCTTTTTATTGTTTGAAAGACTTGTGCAATGAGAGCTTCAATTCTTATTATTTTTACTGTGTAAAAAAATTCATCTTCCTATTTATTTCACTGTGTTTATATGAAGGGAGATGTTGGGATCCTTAATATTTTTGGCGGTCTTTTTCTTGTAACTGTGGGGAAAATATTTACCTACTAAAAGGTGAGTTAAATAATAGAGCTTAAAATAAGTAATTGACTTTAAAAAGTTAGAATATTTTATAACCCATTACATATATCCAAACTAATGTTTAAGATTGGAATTAGAAAGGTTACAAGAGATTTACATGATAATTCAAAAAAAAAAGATTTAATATTTTTAAATATAGAAAATATTGGATCGCAATAGAATTAGCTAAGTGATTATTTAGGTAATTTTAAATATTTAATGATAAATCAAGGATCATCATATTAGATATTTAATCTTAGAGAAAAAACTTAAGGTTTGATTTCCTTTGTTTAACTGAGAACATAAAATCAAGAGTTACTTGAGAGGAAGCCCAAGTGTTAACTTGTGTGATTTAATGTTTTTCTTTGCCATTTGATGGATGCTTGTGCTAAGGTCAAGACGAGGACGTTAAACTCAATGCTTATTGGGAGGCAACCCAATATCCCTTACTTTGCCTTAAAGAATTCTTGTGTATAATTTTGCTTGTTAGAATCCCTAGAGCTATCTACCGCTCACACAACTTGGAGCAAGATGTCAAAATTTTACTTATTCACATTTTCATAAGTGTGATTTTTTATAGTCTGTAGTGTATTCTTTGATTGTTGTATATTCATGTTCTATCTTATTATGCTCATCTCATTGTTTTGTTATATTTATTTGAAAAGTATCAAAAATAAATTTAGATGTCGTAGGTTTGTTTATATTTTCCTTGGAGTTAAGGTAAAAATCTAACTTTACAATTTACATAAATGAAGTTAATTAGATATAGAAATCCACCATTAAGAAAACAAAATTTTAAAATTAATGAAAACAATTTCTTGAACCTGGGAAAAGTAGCCTAAGGTTAAGCTCATATAAAAAATTGTAAGGATAAATTTTTCTATTAAGCCAAAGGATTAAGAACTTCACTAACATAACCTTAAAGTTTTGCATTCAACATGATAATAACATAGATAATATTGTTTATTTTAGTAGCTAAAAAAATTTCATATGAAAGTATTAATTTCAAGAAATTTGACATCACCTAAGCAATTTGAGATGAATTGCATAGATCTAGTATCAGTGTGAGTTAAATCAGAACATCAGGTAATTGCTATGTGAGTTCTGCCTATAAGAGAGACTGATGTATCTTAACTTAAATGACTACTCCATTATCAAAAGTCAATAAAATTTTATAACTATGCTTTTCCTAAATTTCTATTAAATTATGGGGGAAATTTGAGGACAAGGAATGTATAATTTTTGGGAAATTTGACGTGCGCCAAAATTTTTATGCATTTTAGTTATTTTTCTTTTGCAGGTATCATATTTATGTTTTTCTAAGTCTATTTTAAGTTATTTGTAGATTACATGGCTTAAAATAAGCCCGGTGGCATTTGGACCCCAAAAAATCAAAGACTGACATAATTACGAAATTTTCTTGCACAGGTATGCCCCTATTATCGAAGCTATGCCAATAATGGCGTAAGTACACCAATATCAAAATATTGTAACCACTTTTACTGGTTTCAAGGTGCCTTATAGATGTGATAGACACTGAGCGAGGGAAACATTGGCCGCATATTGGGAGGAAAAAGGAACCACTTCAACACGCAAGAACCTCTTTTGTGGCACGTTGGTGCCACCTAAAAGTACGAAAACAAATAGACGTAGATAGAGGAGCGCTTTTTCGATCAAGAGACCTGACAGTCCGCAACGTACGTTGGCCAATTAAATTTAGCCGCGTGGAAAATGTGGGACCCGCTTGTCCATGTAATTAAAAAAAAATTTCACTAAAGGCCGACTCGGCTCGATGTACGATCCCGCGCCTCTTCGAGTATCCCGCCTTTTAGAATTTCGAGAAAGAAGTTTTGAAAATACTCTCCGCTGGTTTTTGTTCTACATTTTTGTCGCTCGCTCTGCCAGGGTTTCACATTTCTCTTGTTTGATAGCTTCGAAGCCGTAAGACAATAGCATTTGATGATCCAGAGTATGCGCAGGCCCAAAAGAGCTCAAGAATAGTATCAGAAGAGGCTGAGAAGATAGAGGTTGAGCAGCCAATGAAGTCTAAGAAGCAGAGGAAGAAGAAGGAGGCGAAGAGGAT
>NW_018217807.1:0-4833 GCF_001263595.1 Phalaenopsis equestris | reverse complement strand
TAGATATGTAAATACATAGGAATTTGGTGGTATGTCTGTATATGCCTTAAGATTTTTTGTTTTTGAATTGCAAGACAATACCTGAAAATTAAATTTTTTGGCAAAATTTAGAAAGCGATGTAAATAACTTTGCTTAAGTCATGTGTATTTATATATTTAACACCAAATTGTAATATTTGCTTATATTACATTTAATTGTAATAATTCTATTAAAAATATATATGAATGAAAATGTGTGTTTTACTTAAAAAACTTAATATTAGTGATATTATTAAGTCAAATGATTGTTGACATGATCTCTCTACTTATAGAGGATGAGATTATGAGACAAGAAAAATAAAGTACATAATTTAGTTAACTTGTTAGACCACATTTGATGAGAAAGTTTAAAGGTTAAGCTAAATCAAGTGGTCAACTTACTCATTCTTCTTAATAGGAGAGGAAGTTAGGTAATTTGTAAGACTTGCATCAAACATTAACGAGTGGCAGATGGCAATCATTAGTATATGATGGGATTAAGGAACGATCAATAAGGAATGTTAAAGATTGGATAAAAAAAGCAATCATGTCTATTTTTTTTTTTATAAGAAGAGGGATTGACCAACAAAAAAGGTATGCATCAAATATCATATGCTAGCATATGTTAGATGTTAGAGGACATGAAGCTATAATTGATAAAGGATTAAATATTGGGTGACACAAGGTGAACTTCTTATTTAATCTCCTTTAAAAAATGGCAGATTCGATACTAACCTAAATGAAGTGAATCAAACATCAAATATGAAATATTGATAGGTGAGTGTGACAATCAACAAATAATGTTGGATGCTAAGCAACATTAAGTGGCAACAAGATCATTATTTATTTAAGAAAGAAGAAGAGAAAATTTAAGATTAAAATGGGCATAAAATATTGGTAAATTGACAAAACATATGTTAGTCATTAGTAATAGTTAATAATCATTAAATTTAAAATGCCTTTAATTAACTAACAAATTATTCTTATAAAAGGGGTCATCTGATAATCATAAATATGGGAACCTGATGTTAGTGGTAGTTAAGTGATGGTTGATATGGAATATAAAAAATCATGCAATTAATATTGATTTGTTAGCTTAATTAATTCTTCTTAAAGGAGGAAAGAGAATGCAACCATAAAGAATTGCATCAAATATTAATGATTGGAGGATATTGGATGTTATGCATTAATAATTAAGCTAACTATAAATAAGAAACAACGAAAGTTGGGAGTTTTAAAATGATTTAAATGTTTTCTTTATAAAAATGAAGACCAAATGACTATGAAGAGATGCATTAAATATTTGTTGTCAAATGTTGATGGAAGTTTGATTACAATCATTGGAATGCAATGGATAAGAAGTTCTAATGAATTTAAGGTCCAAAAAATAATAAATTATTTACTTAGTTGTTCAACTATTAAAAGAGAAGAATGTGACCTGAACTGTGGGTGCAAAATATCATTGGCTAGCATATTGTTGACCATCACACATACTCTTCATGACAAGCCGATCAAACATGACAAGAGCAGCAAACGATTAGTGTGAAATCACACGACTAAATGCGAAATGCCTTCACATCTATCAACTTTGATCTACACAATGCCCATTGATAAAATATACTTTGTTGATGCATTCAGAGGATTAAAATTATCTCGAGAGGAGTCTTCATGATTGAAAGAAGATGAAAACAACAAATTGCTATTGCGATGTATGTGATTTACTCCCAAATCATTTTGATTGTCGTCAAAGTTGCTGAAAAGACAACTGATCACAAAATAAACCACACAAGCTCATCCAAACTATCAAAATTGTATAGAGAGGAGTCTTCTACAATCAAAAGGAGTAAGCAAGATGAAATCAATGGAACACCTATGAGGGACGATCGTCAAAGTCACTCAAATGATAATAAACCCAACCACACTCAAACCCATCCTACTCAACTCACTATCCCAGCCTGAAGCTCTTACTCCAAGCCAAAGTTCCTATGTCCAGCTCTCTTGTTCCATGTTCGCTTAGGGGGACAGCATGCACTTCAGCTCCTTAAAAATAAAAGGTTTTCATTGTAAGGAGTTGTCAACTTCATCTTCTCAAGCTGAGAAGAGACGGGAAACACTCTTAATATTTCTCTAAACATATTATCAAGGGCCATCAGCTAAAGAACCTCAAGCATTGGGCTCTCATGGAGTAACTTCAAAAGGCAAAATCTGCTCTACTTCTATATCAACTCTCAAGCCAGTACATGCCTAAGCTAATGTGTGAGCTCCTCAAAATAAGCATAGGCTGGTCGGTACAGTAAACTATTGAAGCCATGAAACGGAGTCAGACCGCCTCTAAAATAGTCAGAAGCAGAAGCTAAATTTGCCATACAAAATTTATGGAATATTGGGAAAAGCAAATTTAAATGGATTTCTTGAATCTATGGCTTGCATTGTATTCCACACTAATAGAAGGGTTCAATTTGAGTTGCATATGGATTAGAAGACTTATGAGAATGGAGATGGTTTTATTGCCTATGTCAACACAATGAAAGTAGAAATTAATCCTCACGCCACAAAAAGTGAAAGCTAAATGTTGATTATTAAAACTTCAAATCAGAAGGATATTCCCAGGTATTAAATCATATTAAGTTTCATCACATTTTCACTCATACTTCACTGAGAGGAAAGATATACACAAGAACATTAAATTCTTGTTCTCTTTGTTCCAATGAGACAAAGAAACTTCCTTGTTATAAGTAATTGTTCTGGTTGTTCTAACCTAACAAAGAAATCCAACTATAAGTATTCATTTATGTTGTTCCAATTGGATGGGAAAATCTAATTATAAATACTCATTCGGGTTGTTCGAACCCGGTGAGGAAATCTTGTTGTGCTACTTTGCAGGTATTAAAGGCTTTCACGCATCTTGTTTGATGTGGTGAAAATTAAATTTTGGTGACGATATCGTATGATGCCAACCACACACATCTTGTTAGGTGTGGTGGTAAGACCCAGTATGTGAGGTAGCTCCCAGGTGGGAATGACGCCGGGAGGCTGCCAAAATTCAGACTGGTGGGACCGAGCATATTGGTAAAAGTGAATAATAAAATGATACTAAAATTATAAAAATAAAAATTAATGCGTGTTCGAGTTATTCCTATTTGGCAGGGAAATCTTGTTGTATTCTTTTGGAGGTATTTGCAGCTTCTTAGGTACGGTTGGTAAAAATATATTTCGGTTGAAGTATCATATGACACCAATCATGTACATCTTATTACTGATAAGACCTAGCTTTATGATGTAGTCCCTCAAGCAGTGATGACACTGTAAGGTTGCCAAAATTTTATTTGAATGCGGCTAACAAAGCTCTAGGTCTTAATACCACCAAATCCACAATACACAATTGAAAGAAACATAAGGCGATATCGAGAGGTTCAAAATGAGACTTTTCACACACTCCACACCAAATCTGCAACACGCATGTAAAAGCAGAAAAAAGGCGATATTGAGGGATTTAGAGTGAAGCCTTTCACATGCTCACCACCGGATTCACACACGCACATCTACAAGTGAATAGAAGGCAATATTGAGAGTTTTGAAGTGAAACTTTCCACATGCTCGCTACTGGATCTGTACTACTTTTATAATAGTAGATAGAAGGCAAATTTGAAGGTCTTAAAAAGAAAATTTGCACTTTCTAACATGCATATTCCTTAAAATTATCAATGTCAAATTAAGTTCACCTTGAAGAAAGTTAAGTGCCTTAAAATTTGTGCATGATATAATTGATTTCGAGTCAAGCACACAACCTTAAAGAACATCAAATGTCTCAAGGTTCTTGAGAGTAGATCATATAAATAAGTTGAAAATGATTACGCACTATAAGTTCTAAATACAAGCATGTGCTCCGAAAATCATACTAAATTCCTAAACTTATAGACCTAGAATGCTGCATGGGTCAAATATATATTTAAGTTCAAATCAAATTCATTTTAAAACATGTGTAAAGCTATTTGAAAATAACTTGAATCAATCCACATATGCTCCAACTAGTTTGTTAAATGTTTATGCAAGTGGTATGAGAATGATGTGCAGGCAAAGGGCCATCGTTCGTATAGGGCAAGCTCGTAAGTCTTACACATTTTGGTCAGTCTGATCCTCCTCTATATAGGGATAGAAACTGATAAGACTGAGCTCACAGTTCCTTCAAATTAGAATCAGAGTTGACAAGACTGAGATCCTGACATATTTATCAGATCCTCCCTCCTTATGAGGACCAGATTTAACATAACTAATACTTTAATGATATTTAAATAGTTTATTCCTCAATTATGATTGCGTTGATTGTGAATTTCAATTGGAGGGGTCCACACATAAAATTAAAATATTTTAAATCATAAAAAAATGATAGTTAAATGAGAAACCTATACTTAAAAATCAAAACCTATCCACATTTCTTAATTGTTTATCAAGGTGGGAAAATTTAATGTTGAATCAAGCTCACAAAGAGTTAAGTTTATATTAATTATACTACTAATTTTGAAAGTCAAAATAATTTTGTACTAGTAAGGATATGCCTCGAGTCATCTATCTGCGTGATTTGTTGAGTAGACTCCATAGAAGTGGTTATGACCATAGCCATATGACGAGGGGTTTGACTAGCAAGCTCCATCAAGTGGTTTGGCTTATAGGTTTCATTGTAAAATAGTAATAGTTTTAGTCCATTTGTTCCCCAATGGCCTTCTATCCATTTGAGTTATGAATTATTGGGTTTATTTGATAGAGCACAAAGCCCTCTTTAAGCTAAGGTCAACTTAGATTAGTCCCCTTAGACAA
>NW_018217806.1:0-4790 GCF_001263595.1 Phalaenopsis equestris | reverse complement strand
TTTAAATCAACAAAAAGCTTCACTGAAACTTCTTCAAAACAGAAAATGAAATCAAGTATAATATAAAATGCAAACTCTATCATAAGACAAAATAAATAAATAAATGAATATAAGGCATCATCATTATAAGTAATGAAACATTAACTTCATGAAATGCAACTTACTTGTCAGTTGGGAGGTCCGAACAACTCCAGTTTTGATCCACTAAAGTGTCATGGTAAACTCGACACTCTTCTTTATTACGAAGGCGAAATCTGCGCTCCTTTTTGCATTTGTTACAGCGGATAAACTCATCACGGTGACATGGACGACCATTGGGGCCTTTTTGAGAACCATTTGTAGCTTTTAATGTTTGATTGTAGTATTTAAGCAGGGGTGTCTTTGTAAGTGAAACCTTCTCTCCCTCAACGATGACCCATACATTGCTCTTCCATTTCCTTGCACTCTCTCTCCCGGAATGCTTCTCAAAAGCAGCGGGGGACAACTTCACTGTTAATAATAGATTAACTAATTAGCATAAAAAAAGAATATTAAATTTTGCATATAGCAATCTCAAAATGTTAAGAGCACCAATGGAGAGTATAAAAATTTGAGAATTTTATTTGATCTCACATATTCCATGCAACAATTCAACGTACTTGCTTTTATTGGAATAAATAATAAGTAATTATAAATTCATTTAGAAATGCAAGTTATTATGTATATCTCTGCTTTTGGAAATTTAACTAGCAATTATGGATGTTGAATAAGGTATTTATGCATTAAAAGAGTTGCATGCTGAGGTATTAAATTAGAATAAACAGAACATAGATTCAGATAAATATGTGTCTGTATATGTACTATCTTAAAGCACTGTAGGAGAGTTTACAATTGACACTATAAAAAATATTTCTATATTTACCGTATTTGTTTCCATTTTCTTTAATAAAAACATAACATCAAATAGTATTGTTATAAGTATTTTTTGGCAAAAAAATTGGTGGGAAAGTGTTCCAAAAAAATTTAAAAAATGCCGACCAATGTTGCTCCAATAATAGAAGTTTTGATCACAATTAAATGAATTGATTTTGAAATCAATACATAGTCTTTTTGTTTATAAATCTTTATAACAGACACAATTCAGAGAGCTTGCTTCCTGGTTTATCTATCAAGTATAAAGCTTCAGGTGAAAAACAGCTAACAGCAAACAAAAGCCTCCCTTAATAGAAATATAACCTTGTTAACACCATCGATGAAAGAGAAGCATATAAATGAGCTCTTATTGTAAACTAGTAGAAAAAAATAAAATGAAGGGAAAGAATTGCAGTTGGAACACGGAATAACAGTCTCTCCATCTCTTTTAAGTTCAATTTTAGCCATATTCTGCCCTTACTGTTGACCAGCATAACGTTTGATAAGAGCAGGCGGCAAACTAAAAGGCATCACCTTCCAGAAGGTGATATTCAGATAGACTAAGAAGTCAATAGCACAGCAAATAGACTAAGATGCAGATAACAGCGTTATCTAAATAACAATATTGAACCATATAGACACTACAATAAAAATGATATTTACTCTGCCGCGTTGCCTAAAAGAGCACATGGAATTACAAACTCTGAATCTCATAATCACACAAAGAAAGTACAATAGAAAGCCAGGCCTGAAAGGGTCATAAAATAAAAGAATATCAATCCATATAAGAATACTTATCAGCCAACCTACAAAACACATTAAAAACAACAACATGAATGAAGCAGGGTGTGCCTTCATGCAAGGGATGCTCTTTATGAACAGTGAGCACCAAAACAGTGCATGTGATACTTGCAGTTTTAATAGCCAGCATGAAAACAGCGGCCTTGATAACATGTGAAAAGGACAAGCATGGCAACATCTTCAAAGCCAAACACCATTGGAAAAGCATAGATCTTGCATGGAATAAATAGAAACTAAACATAACATAAAATCTCCTGCTTCAAAAGAACACGGTAGGAGATCAAACAACGAGTAGTCATCAACTAAAAAAATTTCTTGGCACCAGAAAACGAACGAAAAATAGTAACACGACAAAAAACAGCGCGAAGCAGTCTAAATGGATAAAAATCATAAAAGCAACTGACCCTACTCACCTTCTTGGCATCCAGGAGTGCACTCGCAGTCGATCTGGAGATCCCCAGAGGCGAAAACCCTAAGTCTACCTACCGCATCTCCATAGCGATGGCTTGTGCACCCGCACATCACCTCGACAAAGTCCAAACCTCGCTTCAGCCCGCTTATCTGACTCAACTCCCCGTCTGCAAACAGAAAGATTCCATCTGTAACTGAACCGTTCGCCATCTCCACTATTCCACGTTCGCAAGGAGAGATTTTTCTGGTGAATCTAGACCCAAGATTCAACTTCTAGCAACCAGGTAACCACAACAAGACGGTAGACGAGGTGAGCACGCGCCGAAGAACGGAGAGCGAGGAAAGAACGCAGGAAAGACGTAAATACGGCGAAAAAAGAAAAAAAACAAAAGCGGTGAAAAAGACAATTGAGCGAACCGCGCAAACCCGCCTCTTGAAAGTCACCTTTATACACCAGGACCTACAAGAAGTAAAAAAGTAAAATCGGCCGAGACACAGAGTTAACCACTCGTATAGGCCTAACAACTAAAAATCGGCGAGGAAAGGGATGGAATAATGCTTTTCGAAAAACTTCCTATTTTGCCCCCTCCACTTAAAACAGTAACGAAAATGGGTAGAGTGATGATGGACGAGCGAGCTCTGGATCATAGAATGAGAAATAAAACAAGTAGAAGAGTAGGAAGAGGACACCGACTTTCCGGGGATGAAAAGACTCGGTCGAGTGAGAAGATGGGAGAGTTTGGAATTTACTCCCTGAAAGGCCCGTTGCATGATTTGAGGGGAGAAATATGTTTGTGGTTTGAGAGAAGAATAAAGGCGGGAGATGGCGATACAGCAGCGCTAGTTGCCATTAAGGGAACGAGTTTATAAAGGAGGAATCTTTTTCACTTTCAACGAATTATTTTGGTTTTTGATGTCCTTATTCAACAAAATATCAAAGTTGGATTTTGAGCCGCAAAGGTAAGAGGAGCTTTTGGTTGCGGGCCCGACCTCAAGAAATGGGGATAGCCTCCCCTGAAATACAGCGTGCGTTTCATCTTCCTGTGGATGAGCAAGTTCATACCCGTGCCTTGTAAAAGCTTCTGCGATTGGATTCTGGCGAACTATACAGTTCAATCTTCATGTGGTCTAGTTTTTTTGTGATTTTTAAGAAGTTCGGGGCAAGAACATAGTTTTAAGAACTTGTACTATTGATATTAATTTATAGCTATTGCAGCCAAGTCTATGATTAAAACATGAACATACAAAACAATGCATAAATTATAATTTTTATATTTTTTATGTATTATTATAACTAAATTAAAATAGAACCAGTTATGACCTCTCAATTTAAAGAGAGAATGACTAGAAATTTAAATTACTAATTGAAGCTTTGCGTTCTACGGAATACTAGCCATTTATTATCCATATTTTTCTCTTATTTCTCCTCTCTTATTAATGTTGATTGTTTCTCCCGCTGTATTAAAATTTTGTTGCTTCTTTATTTGCATCAAAGTTTGGTATCAAAGCCTTTCAGCCCCTTATATGCCAAGTTGCTACCATCAATAATCATCACTCCTAACTATTGAAACTATGCCAAATAATCAAGCTTGCATGTTCTCCTCTTACTCTTTCGATTCAACCTCCCAAAATAGTTGTATTTTATACTGCAAGCACATTATGCATCTTCTTTGAGATCAAATGCTTCAAACACACTAGGGCTCAAAGCCACTTGCTAGTACCTAACTATAATCTAAGAAATTTTGACAAGTTTTAATAGTCATTTTGACTTCATAATGCCAGAACAATTGGGATCAAATTAAGTGTTAATCATTAGTGAGATATTTTAACTTCTATAACAATTTCACTCGAGAAAACACTTAAGTACTTTTCAAAAATGTTATTGGGAACTTTCTCTTAGCGATCCACTCATGAATTTTATGATGATGCTTGGAAAATGTTTATAGTTATACAGCTAAGAAGAATCCTACATGTCAACATATATGGAGTGAAAGACATAAAAATATTATAAATATATGGCAAATATTAAAAGAAATTATGGATAATGACTCTTGTCTGACATTTGCTCCAACATTCAATGAATGATCACTTCGCCCACCAAGAAAAGCACTAAAATAAATAATAGGACTCGAGATTGAAAAAGTATTAGAAAATAGATATCAACTTCGATTGATTTTAATTCATTGTAACCAAAGAGAACCATTCTATTATTTTTTTCAAAAGTAAGAACTTTATAGAGAGATATTGATTTTTTTTTTTCACTCTATTTGCATGCCACTTTATGTACTATTTATACACCCATTGATTTAATAAAAAAAATATAATCACTTATTAAAGTTTATGCATCCAAGGAATTAGTAATATTAGCCTTTGGGTTGATTTATCAACAATAATTAGTAAATTTTAACACAAACTTTTTTTTTTCTTTCTTGTTTGACAGCATACACAACCCTTTTTAAAATCTTAAACTATTTCAACTCTCACAAAATTAAGCCATTTTCTTTCCTTAAAGCCATAACTCTTACTATATATTATTTGTGGCTTGTTTAAAAAAGAAGTTTCTAAACTTTCAATCCACATATATAATTAAACATCCCAAAAAACTGATCAATAAGTTCTTTCTATTATTTTATCAAGAAATTTTTTATTTTCCGCTAAATTAAAATTTAACATAAAATTTTATCCCA
>NW_018217805.1:0-4781 GCF_001263595.1 Phalaenopsis equestris | reverse complement strand
ACTAATTGAAGTTGTAGAAAATTTAATTTGGGGTTTAATTTTGGAATGCATGGTTCAGGGTAGGAAAGAAAATTTTTCGGTGGGGGATAACGCGAATAATAAGAAACTCTATGATAGGACTATGGTTAGGCTAGCACTGATACCAAATGCTACCGGAGTTAACCCAAATCACAATAGAAAATAAAAAAATATTATTGTTGGAATTAAAATAGTTACAAACATGACGCTTGAAATAGGGAAAACAACAATAGGACACCGACTAGGGCGTAGGCGACGACAGTGGTGTTGTTGTTGGACATCAGGTATGGGAATAGGCAGTGATGTACAAGCATTGGATTGTGGAGCAGCGTCTGTGGATAGCTTGGAAGGAGCAGTTGTTGTGTAGGGTAGCTGTGGGAAGGAAGGCAGGACACGAGAAAGTGGAACACAAGTTTTCCAGTTGGAAGGTTGGCAGGAAACGAGACAGCAGATTGGGTGGAAGGGTTGTAGATGGCGGGAGGTGATCTTGGAGGGAGAAGTGATTGACGGGAGGGTGGCTGGTAGGTGATAGGAAGACATGGACAGCAGGTCACATCCTAGGGAAGGTGGCGACAGGGGCAGCTGGATGATGCATGGAGACCGGCTGCTAGGAAAAAGGGAGGAGGATGTGGGGCTGCTGGAAGAGTAGTTGTCGACAAGGAGGTAGAGTGGAGGTGGAAGTCGGAGAGGATAATCACCACCGGAGGAGAGGGATACACCAGAGCACCACCCTACACGTCAGATACAGCTCTAGACAGAGAAAATAGGATGTCAACGCTATCCACTCAGAACTAAAATCAGAAACAACATAAAACTAAACCCTATGACACAAAACATTCATATAAATACTAGTAGATGTCGGAGTGGGCGACAATTCCAAGACTAAGGGTCTGTCGTCTTTCCCACTCTAAATTGAACCGGTTAAGACCAGACCGTTTCGTTAGGGGAGGAAAACCCTCATGTCAAATTTGATTTGAAAAATTTTCTTTTTGTTTATAATCTTATTTCTATAAATAGAGATAGATGACTTGTATTCATTATTGACTATTGATCAAATGAAAATTATTTTGAGGCTAATTGAGTGATCTCTTAATCCAAATTGTTTATGAGGATCACCACAAGTTATATATGCGGAGTTTCTTTCTATTCACCTCCATCACTTATATTTCCCGAGACATTTCATGTTCAGACACATATAAGGAAATTTATCAGGTTTAGTATGTTTTAATGTATGTGTGCACGGGCATGCACATATGATTATTTTAATGGGATGGGTTGTAGTGGCAAAAAACTTTTAAAGAGTTTCTGTCATTAAATTTCTTGATGAGTGCTTTGAAGTTTAAAATTTTACACAATCAATGTTGTTTAGGCAACTTGATCTCTCAATTAGACCTATGAATGAGGCAAGTTGAGACTAAAGTGCTTTGCAAAAATCTTAGGCTGGCGTCACCACTAAAGCATACTTAGCACCTTGCCTTTAATGCTCTAGGAAGTAAGGCAACCTACTTGTTTTGGTAAGAGATTTGTGTAGACACTATAATCTCAAAAGATGCTTTAATTTTTCTTGATGATAATTTCACAGAAGTGCGGTAGAAAGAACATAAAAATTAATGAATAGAGAGTTCACTCTAAGAAATATGTTTATACAAATGTAGGTACTCGATTTCACTTATAAATCTTGAGAATCATTAAGGATGTGATGAAGATGATTGTGGGAAGATAAAGGAAAGATGGAGTACTTGAAAGAAATGCAGTGATGGGAATGTTAGAATAGAATATTTCTAGGTTATACATGCTAAAAGCTTAAGCATTTTACTGAATCTTTTTAATGGTGATCTATGCACAAAAAATTTTGGATTTGGAACACAATGGAACTTAATTTCTTAATTTAATGTTATGGCATTATTATCACTTCATACCTTGAAAACATATTAATTATACTTCACAATATTATAAATGTTATAAATATTATTTTTTATTTTCTAGTGTTCAGGAATTTTGCAATCATATCTTTCTTTTTTGCCATTTGCTGTTAGGTCTGCTTCTTAACCTTCACCGCAGGTCTCTAATGAGGTTTTTTTTTTTTTTAAATAATTTTGTTGATAACTTCTACACATGGCATACTTTTGGCTTGATCGCCAGCATTCGGCAATTTTCTGAGTTCTAAGGTCAAGTATTAGTGAATTAATTTAACAGTAGAATTTGATTAATGTTATGGTCCTGGTCATTGAGTCAGCATTTCTATTCTGTCTTTTATATCTCGACTTGATTTCCTTGCTTCTTTGAGCTGATTTACCAAGCCAATCATACTGTTATCTTTCGATAAACTGATATCTAATACCATGAATTCTTTTTATGTATTTTTTTATACGTAGAGAAACATGCTTTTATTGATTAGCTAAGTTGCAATTATAAATTCACCTTTGGGATGCTTAATATAATATATTAAAATTTTGTTGTTTTTTACCTGGCCTGTCGATTTGTTAGCTATGATTTTATTGATTTTTCCAGAGGCGTTTATTCATATCTCCAATTTTCATTTCTGTAAACAGGTCTTAAAAATACATTTGAATATGAAGTAGGTACTTCATGCTAGTTATTTTGTCCACTATGGTAATATCTTCCTCATTCAATACATGAACCATGATATTCATGTATTTGCAGGCTGTGCCTGAGGATAAATGGTTTTGCCCATCCTGTCGATGCCATATTTGCAGTTCGAGTGAATTTAATCCTGATACTGAAAAATTCTCTGATAAAACAATGTTATATTGTGATCAGTGTGAGCATGAATGTAAGTCTTATACCAACTTATTTCCTTGAATTTTGTCTGACATATTATCAATTTGAAGTATGTGCTCTTATCTTTTGCAGACCATGTTGGATGTATGAGAAAAGGAGGATGGAAAAATTTACAGTCATGTCCAACTGGAAATTGGTTTTGTAGTGCCAGTTGTTCAAAGGTTTTTTTAATTAATTATACCATTCATTTACTTTATCGATTTCTTTCTGCAATTGCTTCTTTTCTGCTAAAGAACTACTTAGCCTTTGCATGCCAAATACTAGTTCTCTAGTTTCGTATATTAAGCATTAAATTTGCGTTTATCTCCATAGGTATGCTGTTAGCCTTGCAAGGGTGAAACTTGGAGCAATGGATATTTTCATCATTGGCCTTATTGTCATAGGGTTGAAACTGCGAAAAAAACTCATTCTGTTACGGGGATTTACTTGCCTTAATGAAATATCTCTCAAACACCGCAATAGTGGGAACGTAATGCACTCTGTACCCCCTTCCAAATAGGGATAGCCTTGCCCAAAATAAAATAAACTAAATACTTGATCTTGTTTAAATCTTCTTGATGAATAGAATTATGTGCATTTTGTGTGTACTTTTGTTTCAGAATTCTTTTGTTAATCATCAAGGATTAACCAGATATACTTACGGCTGAATTTGTTACAAAATATTATTAGCTTCAGAATACTTTATTGCATGTAATTTGTGTTTTGACTTTTTCATCTAGTTCAAATGATGTTATTTATCAATTTGATTCTTTCAGACTTTTGCTGTGGATGTTGTTGCATTTTGTTGAATAAATTTGTCCACCAGTTTTGTTAACTTCATTTCTATTTTTTATCTTTTATCTTAGTTGTTGAGGAATTCAGCCTCTTTTTTATTACCTGTGTGGAATAGGAGCTAGAAACTGTTGAGAGAAGATGCACTGAATTTTACATTTTGTATATGTTTTTTCATTACTGAATATATACTTCAATAAATAAGAAGAGCTCTTGGTTATTTTGAAAGATTGTTTAGTTCATTAAAATTGATGATACTAGGCCTTAATTAAAGAATTTCTATTTTAACTAACTATGAAATGAGAATTTTTACATATTTTGTAGAATAATGAGATCTATTATAAATATATCCAAATCATTAAGTGAAGCGGGATTTGATGGAAGTCCTTGAGTTAATTGATTTAGGTTTAGTTGAGATACAAAATCATGAAGGATATTAAATTGACCTCGATTTTGAATTGGACTCATTGTTCTCAAGTGTGCTTTGGCTTGGCATTGTCATCTTGGTTTGTAATCTCAAACTGAGGCCTTTCTTGACACTCAGGAGTGATTGAGAGAAGTAATTCGACATGCTAAGATCTTTTCTCTTTCTATAGTTTATCCCTATGTAGAATGTGAACCCCATTGAGGGATCCCTATCAAGTTTTTGATGGGTTTCATTAGGCTTGATTTTTTATTTGCCCAACAAGGGACTTCAATCCTGACATCGGAAATTTTCATTTGTTGGTAATGGGGCTCTATCACGACATTAGAAATTTTCATTTGTGAAAGTAAAATGCCACATCACGGAATGGCACCACGGGGCTTCAGCTGTTGATATAAATGGAGGTACCAATGTAAACATTTTAAATTGTCGTTATTTTAGAATAATTGAAATTTTTGAAAAATCCTCGAGAGTTGACGAAGAATGTTAGAAAAGCACTGCGGTGTGCACCTTCTAATTAGTTAATTCTCATGAATATCAATTTTCTTTCTATTTGGATGACTTTAACATGTAAAATTGGCAAGATTTTTTTGAATGTAATTCACTACACATTAAAGTTGATGGCTACTTATATTCACATATTTTTAAAAATATGCAAATCTAATATATTTAAAATTATAATTCTCTAAAAAGGTTGCACGATTATAATAGCAAAAATTAAAATTTTGTTGATCATTAAGATTAAGATTGAGTATGAAATAAATAT
>NW_018217804.1:0-4765 GCF_001263595.1 Phalaenopsis equestris | reverse complement strand
TTTTTTTTTTTTTCATGGAAATTATAAATTAGTCATTTCTTCTTTTACAATAATTCCATGAAATTATTTCAATGGTTGTTTGAATTTGATGGTGGATAGAAGTATAATTTCTAAAACTAACATATTTGCTAGTTAAACCCTGTTTTGACCTTGAAAAAAGAAATTGAAATCACTTTCATGAATAAACCTATATCTTTGTGATGCTACAGAGAGTAATAAATTTTGTAATTTTATTTTTGTTTTGTTCTTATTTAAATAAGAATATTACTTATGTTTTGAAGGTCTACTGGGCACAGAAACCAATTAAATGTTATAACTTTTTTTAATTTCTGTAGACTTTTTCGCTTTCTTGTTTGTTGTGTTGATCCTCAGAAGATGCATCATGATTATCACCAATGTATAGCAGAGACATTAATTGATTTTAGAATGATTGTCATCATTGCTTCCTCTGTAATATAGTCTTGCTCTAAACTATGCAATCATCATCAATGAGGGGTTAAAGTTTTTGGAAGGTTTGACTATGAAAGATATGCTTTTTTTTTCCTGCATTTCTGAGCTTTTGTTCAGTGTCTGTAAGTAAATGTGTTCTTTCTTTATTTCGGGCATTCGGTTAACTTCAAAATTCCACTTTTGCAGAATACCACCCTCCAAAGAGCAATATTTTCATGGAAAAATCTTTTCTTGCAATAAAAAAATTACATAATTTTACCAGAGAAGGTGTTCGATCATCTGGCACATCATTTACAGTTCTAATATTAAAAAAACTAGCCGTTTTATTCTGCTAAATGGTTTGGGGCGCTTCGAGTTCGTCATGATAGCGAGTTTAACACCAATGCAAGCTTCAGATATTCAAAAAAATTCTGTCAAATCCCAGCAATCACAGCCTGTTCACAACTCCATGCATTTGAAACAAATAAGCCCCAATCATCTTCCTCCCAACAACAAATCTTCACTCAATGAATCTCAGATGAGAAACTCATCCCCTCAGTCGAGTAATTTACGGTACTGCACACTTGAATCCTCTTCAGCAGTCGCCACTCACACCCACAGCTCTCCCTCAACCTCCAGTTTCTCTTCATCTACCGAAAGCCATTCAGATGCCGCTTCTGAATCTCCTGTGAGCGCTTCATGTCTAACTGAAGATCTGAATGACAAGTTAAGGGAGCTAGAAAGCGCGATGCTTGGGCCTGAACTGGTTGTGTTAGAGAGCTTCGATACCTTCAAGATTCAAATGGAGATTCCAAACAGGGATCTCCGGCAGGTGCTCGCCGCCTGTGCTTACGCCATCGGTGAAAACAACTTCACCACTGCCAAATGGCTGATCGCAGAGCTAAAACAAATGGTCTCGGTTTCGGGAGAACCAATCGAACGATTAGGAGCTTATCTGCTGGAAGGACTCGTCGCGCGTCTTTCTTCCTCGGGGAGTTTGATCTACAAAGCTCTGAAATGCAGAGAACCAACTAGCTCTGAGTTTCTGTCTTACATGCATATTCTATATGAGGTCTGCCCTTACTTCAAATTTGGCTATATGTCTGCCAATGGTGCCATTGCTGAAGCCGTGAAGAATGAAGATAGGATCCACATCATCGACTTACAGATCGCGCAGGGAACGCAATGGGTGACTCTAATCCAAGCCCTAGCTTCCAGGCCCGGTGGACCGCCTCATGTCAGAGTAACAGGGTTCGATGATTCTTTAAACGCTTACGCCCGCGGCGGCGGATTAGAGATTGTGGGGCAAAGACTGTCGCGGTTAGCCGAATCATGCAGGGTGCCATTTGAGTTCCATCCGGCAGCGATGTCTGGCTGCGAGATCGAGCTCGAGGATCTCGGAATCCGGCCGGGGGAAGCCTTGGCCGTAAACCTAGCTTTTCAACTTCATCACATACCTGATGAGAGCGTGAGCACGACGAACCACCGCGACAGGCTTCTGAGATTCGTGAAGAGTCTTGCGCCGACGGTGGTGACGCTCGTCGAGCAAGAATCTAACGCCAACACCGCCGCCTTTTTTCCGAGATTCATCGAGACTCTGGATTATTACACGGCCATTTTCGAATCGATTGATGTAACTCTACCGCGTGAGAACAAGGAGAGGATTAATGTGGAGCAGCAGTGTCTGGCGAGGGATATTGTTAACATAATCGCCTGTGAAGGGAAGGAGAGGGTGGAGAGGCACGAGGTTCATGGGAAATGGAAGGCGAGGTTTAGAATGGCGGGGTTTGCGCAGTATCCGTTGAGTTCATTGGTGAATGGTACAATCAAGTCGTTGTTGGGGAATTACAGTGATAAATATAGTCTGGAGGAGGTGGATGGAGCTCTGTATCTCGGATGGAGGCATAGGGCTTTGGTTGTCTCCTCTGCGTGGAGATGAAGTTGGATTAATCAGATTTGTGGTGTTTTCTAAAAAGGACTCTTTTTTTTTTCTTGGTTTTAGTTGTGGGACTCGTAGTTTGATCATAATATCAGGCTTAGTTTGCAGTGATGTTAAGAGTTATGCGTTAAAAAAAAAGATTATTTGTGGGTTCTCTTTTTGGTAAAATTTGTAATCTATTTAAGCCTATGCTAGGAATGAAATAATAAGATTTTTGAACTATTCTTATAACATGATATCAGAGCTAACCCTAATAGATTGTGTTGGGATTGATCGCCGTGCATACTCGAATTCACGATCGACATCATCATCAATAAATTATCGTGATTCAAGCTAATTGGGACGGGAGTGAAGAGATCGACGCAACATCATCATGAAACAACATTTAGCAAGGGGATCGCGACTTACAGATCGCTACAGGGATCGCGGCGTGTGATGCAGTTCTGTGTGCACTAGATTTATCCTTGAAAAAGAAAATAGTGTGGGAAGTAAAGAATTGAAACTTATGGAGAAGATGGATCATGAAGTTCTGAAGGTCTTGGTCGGGTTCATTGAGGAGAAAATATTAGGTCAGGACTCCGGATCATTTGGAGTTCAATAAAAAGGCGCCACGTGTAAAGTGAACTTGGTCGGGCTCATAGAGGAGAAAATTTTAGGCCAGGACTCCGGATCATTCAAAGTCCAATAACGAGGAGCCACATGTAAAGTGGACCCGTCACAATACACTGTGATTGGCCACTTTATACGTGTTGCCTCCTTATTGGACTCCGGTTACATCCAGAGTCTTGACCTAATATTTTCTCCATATAGAGAGCTAGTGCCTAGCTGTAATATTTGCTCATTTCGGGAAAGGAGGAAGAAAAAAAAAAGACATGATTCTAGAAATTTCTTAAAGGGAAATGGAATTTTAGGAATAATTAAAAAAAAAAGAATTTCGAGAGAAAAAAATTATATTTATGAAATTATTCTTTAGGTGATTTTTTTTTTTTACACCTTTATCCTTGGGTATTTTGCTAAAGAAATTCTTTTGGAGGAAATATTTCAATGGTGAGAGCCATGAATGGTAACAAAATGTCAGGTTTTTCAACCTCCATTATGATGATGAAAAGGTGATTCATCATGTGGTTACGCATCCTATCAAAGTTAATGTGATGAAATTCAACGAAAAAATAAATTTTGGCATGTGACGATATAAGATGATAGATTCGCTATGTTCTCTGAATCTGAAGGAAGACCTTGATAATGAAAAATTCTGATGGGATGCATAGAGAGATCGATTGAAGTTGAATAATAATGTTTGTTGCTTGTTTGAAATTGCTTGGCCAAGAAGATCAAATATAGGGTGATGATGAAGACTTATATAGGAAAATTGTGAAGGATGCTGGAGGACAAATATCTCACAAAGAATATGACGAATCGTCTCCATATGAAGCGTCGACTCTACAAATTTCAAATGAGATAGAGGGTTACTATTTATGAGCACCTGAATGACTTCATTAAGTTATTGACAGATCTGCTAAAATTAGATGAGGATGTTGGAGACGAAGACAAGGTGTTTCTTCTGTTAAATTTGCTCCCGGATGAGTACGAAACTTCACTATGACACTGATTCATGAGAAGGAGGTCTTGAATTATGGCAAAATGGCTAAGACACTATTTTGAGTTTCGTCAAAGAGACATGGAGTGCGCAAAGATGGAATCCGTCAAAACACTTGCACTCCAATGTGGCAAACCTGAGAAGAAAAAGAAGAATTGGTCAAATAAAGGTGGCAGCGGCGACGCTTCTCAAAAGCGAGGCAAGTCTCGTGGGTGCAGTCTTGAGAAAATAAATATGTTTTCTATTTAAAGTCTGGTCATTAAAAAAAAGATTGTTCAAGACTGTGAGAGTTATGATAAGAGGTGTTTGAGTTATAACCCCAAGCCATTTTTCTTTCTCTCATCTGGTACTAGTAGAATCTCCCTCTCCGTGGACGTAGGTGAATCAAGTTAAAGCCGAACCACGTAAGTCTTTTGTGTTTAATTGTTACATGAATTTTTACTCTTCTGCCTTGTTTTATCATGATAATATTTTGGATGAAACGTTAAATTTGCTTGGTTTGAAATGATTGCCAATTCCATTTATTTTATTATTGAAGGGTGGGTCTTGCATTTTACCTGCTTTTTGTAGTTAATTTATAGGGTGATCTCTTAGTTCATCCCATTGTTTATTCTGATGGCATTCATTATTTCTTAAGTTGTAAAAAATAAAGTTGAGAATTTAAAAGTTTTTCAGTATGACGAGTGTTATAATATGACTCATATATCACATAAGGACAGATGTTAGATCGAAGCAGAGCGGAGCAGAAGAATCTGCCCAAAAAAAAGAAGTTACATGGGTTGGGGGTGCGGGGGCAACGC
>NW_018217803.1:0-4635 GCF_001263595.1 Phalaenopsis equestris | reverse complement strand
AAAAAAAAAAAAAAATTACTCCCAGTAACATACCCTTAGAGGTTGATGGACCCAACAAGACAAAAGAAGCACAGAAAACCATCCCAATCTTCGCTTATCATTCTAATAGAGGATAAAGAGAATGATAAAATGAGAAGCGCCAACTCATCATGTTGTAATTTCATGATAAAGAGAGAGTGTGTGAGATAGGCCATCTAGCCATACCTTCCCATTCACCACCCCAATCTACATTTGAGGTCCAATTACACAGAGAGAAAGGTTCCATCCACTAAACCCATGGCACAGGTGTGGGAGCGTCAACATATGGAAAGAGAAAATAAGAAAAAAATAACAAGAGAATGAAATAAGTTTTGAACAATTGTGTTGCGCAATCAAAAAATATTGGACATATTTTTCAAGACAAAATAAAATTATTAGCCAAATCAATAAGCTATAAATAAGGAATATGAGAGTCCATCTCCATATCAATCATAGATAACAATGATGATGGTTGACTTGTGCATTCCAAGGCACAAGAAGATAGACCTTCTTGTATGAAACTAATAAGCGCAAATAATACCTTGTTAGACCCCTAAAAATCAACCAAAAAAAAAGTAAGAAACACAACTTTTTCGTAATTTTTTTTATATTAATTTTTTGCTGGCAGTGCTTAATAGCTTCACGGTACAAACCACTGCTTGTGTGATGCTTGGTGGATGTGAGAACATAAATGCAGATGAAGACCTCAAAGAGTTGTTTTCATAAATATCCCCTTCAGATGTTAATTTCTAATTCACAATCACTTTATCTATGAAAACATATTAATTATATGCCTTATCATGCACTCCTTAAACATCGATTCATGTGAAGAATGGCTGATTTATATCTGCACACTTTAGAATCAAATGGAAACAAATCAAATCTTTAATCTTATTCTCCTAATCATTTACACGTCTTTACCATTGAGGGTAAGAAAACAAAAATATAATGATTGAGTCAGTATGTGTATGCGATTTTAAAATAAAAAAAAAATATCTAACTTTTACTTTCCAATAAAAATTGCATCATAATTCAATGAAATTGCAATTCCATTCAAACCAGAAGCCAAGGAGAGGGTTTGTTATCAAGCTGAAATTAAGACAACCTTTTGTTACTATATAAGGTGGATAAAGCAAGCCGCCTTACAAAAGTTACCAACTCTCTGAAATAATTTTTTCTTGATGGGCCTTTTTGAGTCAAAAATAGGTAGGCTTGTTATTTCAACTGAAGTTCATACCAAGCAATAACATTTTAAACCATTTTAGAAACAGGATGTTTGTGGAGTAAAAATACAAAAATATGTTCACACAGTCGATTGGCATAAAAAATCTTAAGTTCAAAACAACCATAAGAGATCATAAATAAAGCTGCTTTGAATTTCAAAATTTATAAATTTATCTGCATAATCAAGATTCGCAGATTTAAACAAAAAAATAAAGGAGTGATTTCATGTTCCAAAAACATTTATGAGCATAATAAATCATCCCTAATTAGTAAAAAAAATCATTACATAGCTTATAGACAAAAGCAACTTTCCCTCCTTAATTCAAACTTGGTGCCCATTATGCATAAAAAGAAAGACGCCAATACATCCTCACATTTACTATAGTGTCCATGGGACATATATGCAATTCAGCAAACTGCATACACAAAAACTAAGGCAAGCAAATAAAGGCAACTTGACAAAAAGTCATTTTAAAATTTCAGTCTCCTTGATGCCAGAGTTATTGCAATACCACAACAGAATAATACTTTTATTGTTGAAATTAAAAGAGATTACATGCAAGACACTTGAAAACAGGAACACAATGACACAAGCATAAACTAGGGCCTAGGTCAGGGTGGTGGTGTAGCGGTTTGAGGGGAAGTAAAAGCTATGAAAGGTTGTATAATGGAAAGACAGCAAACTGGTGATGGGTTGGATGGTTTGAGTGGGTGGATGGGGGGGAGGCTGGATGTTGGATAGTGGCGGGGAAAGGGGAAGGGGGCATGACCATATGGACCGATGCGGATTGGACCTTGTTGCAGTAAGCAGGTAGGAGGATGAGGTTAACGATAGTTTGCAGCAGGTTGGTTGAGCCTAGCGGCAATAAACAGGGAGGGGGATGGGTTTAACAGCAGCCAACCTGGAAGGGAAGAGTAGAAGAGGCTGTTGTGGCTATGGGGGTGTGGGGGTGGATGGCAGCGAGGAAGCCAAGGAAAAAGGGAAGGATACACACCACCTCAGAATGAGTTACAGTTGTAGCATATTCTCGCACTCGGATACATCACTATAACAGAATAAGGGGACGCTGAAGGCTGATATTGGCTGATATTCCTTTAGTAGCTCACCCTAACACAGAAAACTGTATATTTATAATAAAGGATAACAAGGAGGGGGAAACCACTCCCCTTGGGTGGCAAACCCCAACCTTAAGCAGGGTTGAGTCCGGTTCAACCTCCATGTTGAACCGATTTGGCAGGTCAGGCCTCCAGCCCCTGCGTCAATCCTCTAGTCAGAAGTTATGGACAAATTCCAACGTTCAAAGAAGTGAAACATAAATTGATGCTTCCATAGTATGGCAAAGGAATAGTTGAAAAAATAATCTCATACACAATAAGAAAAAGGAAGGAGATCTGGACTACACTGTTATGTGAGAAAAATACTAAACTTTCAATGCAATAAGAATGAATAAAACTAAAAAAAGGCATCAATTTGCAAAAACTAAACAGCAGAAACAACTACAATCTCACAAACAAGACAAAAATTAAGCAGCTAAACTCTATAAAAAACAGCCCGAACTTTTTTTCAGAAAATTCATTCAAAACCTACCGTTAAAAGGCCTTAAAAAAACGCAGTAATATACTACTCACATTTGTTTGGTCCCATAGAAGTAAACAAGGAGCTTCTTACGATCGGATGAGAATCCCCACTTCTCAGGTTCACTTATCTGACAAAGTTGAAAGAAGAAAGACTTGAAAAATAAGATAACGTTAACGTTAGCCCACATCAAACATGCAAAGGGCAGAAACCATCCAAACAAACAAAAAAAAATTAAAAATAGGACAAAGGAGATGAACAATAAAAAAGTTCATCAAACAACAACCCCCAGCATCCTTTCTGCCATCCAACCACTTGATCGACCCAAGAAAAAAAAAACCTAGACCAAATCAAACACTAGAAAAAGAAAAAAAGAAAAAAACCCTAGCAAATCAAGCCGGCCTAACCAAGAAACCAATAAGCTTTTACGCAAAGGAAAGGCAGACGTACCATAGCCGGCCACGCCGGGAATCCCTTCATCTTCGCGAGAACAAGATCACCGATCTTCCACTGCTGCAGCGCAGCCGCCGCCGCCGCCGCCGCTGACGTTCTTGTAGATCCTTTCCGACGGTTCGGTGCCATCGGTGTAGCGAGGCCGAACCCCGCAGCCCCAAACTGGAACAAAACCGATCGCTAGATCTGGATATATATAGAAGGCGCCCGTACTAAGAGATCTCCTCACTTTGAATTAAAAGATCTTTTGCTAGATTCAGCGCTCGGAAACCGGCCCAAGCAGAAAACAACAGGTGCCCAAACATTAAAATCGAGAATTCAGAGAGGGGAAGCGAGGGGCGGTGAAAGATGGAGCAGGCTTCCACTGCGGCTGTGAAAAAAGCCCCGATTTCTTGCCGAGGGTTCGAGTGGAAAGATGGTGGGGGTCTGTAGGTAAGGAAGGAGGCGCATGGTGTTGGTGTTATGTGGCAGAAGCGCATTCACGACTTCCTATTCCAACTATATATTATTGCGTTATTTATGTTATGGTTACATTTATAATTAAGTATTTTATGTAGTAGCTTGCTAGATAGACTTTAAAGTGTATGTTGTGAGTGCCAAATGTAGAGTGGAGGTTTTCTCTCCCTCTATTAATGGGAAATGTTTTAATTGTCCTTGTGAATGGTCTAAATGGTGCAATGTAGTGTTGGCTACTTTTTTATTACCATTAAATTTTTTGAATTTATTTAACTTCCAAGAAAAAAATGTGCTTAAATATTGATGGTAAAAATATAATAAGTGTTTTTGATTGAGTGTGATGCAATGATTAGCTATGTTTGTTCATTCGATTGATTTATTTATTGATGATTGTGTAAAATCGTTGAATACTTCTCAAAATTGATAGTCAAAACTTTTTTGAACAGCTAAGACGATTACAACTTTATCCAAGGCATTTTTTTTTATGATGACACTTGATGATGGTTTGTTTTACACAGCATAAATATGATTGCCCTTAATATAAGCAAGCTACATAAATATATTTCAAAAAATAAAGTTATGATGGTTGCACATTAAGAATGTGTCAGCACGGATCAAGAGAAGTTCCTACGGTCTAAAAGAAATGAAGTATAATTAGAGAGGGCTCACTAGCAGGAGACTAAAAGACCCACTCATATAATTAGATGCAGCCATCCGAGTCAACGAAGAAGGTTGATCGAACAAAGAGAATGATAAGAAAAATTATCCAAGTCTGAATCCATCATACTAAAGCAAGACATGAAGCTTTCAAGATAAATACCACTGGAAAGCAAGGTGAAGGCATTGTTTTAACTCTCAGTATATTTGACTTAAGGAAATAATCTGGTTCCTCGTCATCTTTTGTTATC
>NW_018217802.1:0-4614 GCF_001263595.1 Phalaenopsis equestris | reverse complement strand
TTTTTTATTGTGGTATTTCTATAATTTATATCTAGATTCATTTGAGACATATCCAATCAAAGTGCACTTGATAGATTTTGAATCAAGCTTATTCCTGGATCATACATCAACATGAACATATGACGAACAATCAAATAATTTTAGATTTATCTATTTATCACTCTAAGCTTATTCATATAAGCCTCCATTTAAAGATATTGATGGACCACGATTTATCAGATAAACTACGTTATTCATTGTTTCTGTCCAAAGCTATTTGTTAAGCCTGCATTCAACCTTATACTCCTGACATGCTTTGTGATGGTTCTATCTATGCCCTCAACAATGCCATTTTTTGTGTTGTCTTGAAAAAGTGAAATAATGTCTGTTTTTTTTCTGAAGCACAATAAGTCATGAACCGCTAATCATGATTCTTGCCACCATTATATAATCCGATACATTTTAACATCAAAACCATCTCATTCTCAACTATGGATTTCCACTTCTTAACTATATCAAATATATCATATTTATATTTCATGTACACTCATACTTTCAATCATCGATGAAAACGACAAAATGTAGAGAACATCTAGATTGAACTGGAGTAGGACCCCGTATAGTAGTATACACTAACTTCAGCTTTTTTGACTTCAACTTAGAACCATTTTTAGAGAAAGTAATCTTTTTTAATTTGTCATAAATACAATCTTATAAAAAATTTAGGTCTATAGACTTTAAAACTTGTAGTTTGTTTTTAGAAAGAAGGGACTACATTTCTTTCTCATTCAAATGGCCATGCCGGCGGTGCAAGAGAACTGTTTTAGCTTTTGTTCCAGCTATTCCAATGAATTTAAACCTCTAATTGATTAAATAAAGAGTACTTTCAGAATTGCCTCGAGCCATTGCCATTAGATTTTAAGTTACCTTCCATGAATCAATTGTGAAAGTGATCACATACCCTAAGCTTGTAAACTCACAAAAATCAGATTTATATTCAAATATGGAACATGTTTAACTTCATTTAATTTTCAGTATGATCCATTTAATAACCTAATATCGACATCTCCCTTTTTAATAATACTATAGAGTTTATTATCTCCTAATTACAACTTTTTTAAATCAACTTAAGTGTATTTTTTTTAACACCTCTTTGTTGGGGCGAACATGTTATCCATGATTTAGTACTATCTAAAGATAAAATAAGGGAGTCACCTTGGATTTAATCTGTAGAGATATTTGTAGAAGCTTATTATCTGGACTTTTACCACCAAGCTTCTTTGGAGCTTTTGCCCTTTTTTTTAAAAGTGACCATTCTTTTTTTTATTTTCAACATTCACCTTTGCCTTTTTCTCCCTAGCCTAAACTTTTCTCTCCTAGACTTGAATATTTCTTTGCTTGTGTTTCTATTTAGATTCCTTCTTCTAATGTCAACATTAGAGTTATAATTTGAATTTTCACTACTCACCTACTTATGAACTTCTTTATTCAATACTAGCCCGATAATATCATCAAACTTTAACTTCATGTTACCTGAAGAGTTACTGCATTTACTAGTTCATCTCAACTATCTGACAATGAAGATAAAAAACAACAATGTCCTAACCTCATCATCAGACTTGATGCCGATGGAACTTAACTAGTTTATCAAGGTGTTGAAGAGTTTAAAATGTTTAGCCACTGAGCTACCATTCATCACTTGTATATTAAATAATTTCTTTATTAGAAAAATTTATTTAATGCTGAAGGCTTCTTATACATTCTCGCAGTGCAACCATAAGATCAACGATAGTCTTCTCATTCATAATGTTGAAAGTAACGGATAAGAAAAGTAGATCAAATCTAGTGCTTTTCGATCAATAACTTCACATTCTTTTAGAGTCATCAATTCCAACTTTTTAGTGATTCCATCCATTAACAAATATATTTTCTTTTTATGTAAGAAAATTTAATTTGTTTTTAGAGTAAAGTTTGAACCATTAACCTTCTCAAACTTGTACCTCACTTTAGTGGCCATTACTCCTACCCAAATTAAAGATCTTTATAAAAGCTCGTTCTAATACGACTTATTAGGAGATATGTTGAAACAGATTCAAGAGATCCGAAGTAAAATTTAGAAAAGACGTGCATAAAATAAGGAATCACAAAAAATACAAAGAACACTAAGATTTAACTTAGAAAAACCTGAGAATGGGAAAAAAATTATAGTCACACCACTTCAATAAATCCACTAAAAAAATAAGAACTGTACAAGTTACGCCACACCCAAGCCTTTCTACACTTCGACGATCAAGAATGCTTTTTCCTCTCACCCTTATGCAAGAGAAATTGAAATCTTGCACTAAAAAAATATGCACACTTCCGCTGAAAGTTATCATTTAAATTGAAGAACTGCTAAAATTGGTTACTATTGCCTGGGAATTGCAATAGTGGCACTGTGGTGCTCTAACAGTCATTGGCGCACTGACTTTCGGATGCTGCAATATCAAGCACTCCGGTTCTGAAACCTAAACTGGGCACTAAGGTTTCTCCAGGAGCTAGAGTGCCCTGCTCTCGAAATTTGAGTCTATAGCATCGCTGAACCGAATATAGGGGGTTTCCCCCTGTAATCCCTAAGCAAAATCATTGTCAATCTTAATTGGCAAAATTGGAGCCTTTGAATGTCCAATTCATTAACACAATCAAGCTCCACATAATAACGCAACTCTCTAAGGATGCTTTACTCGCCCCATGGCCGAGTTGACTGACAAAAGCATTATCATAAGTGAACTTTGATGAAAAACATTTTATAAGGAATAATTACCTATTGAAGGCATTACCCAGATAATATTAATTATAAAACCCATGCTAGAAAATGATATAAAGGATAGATCTGAAAGTTGTTGGGATTCCTTTATTAGAGTAATTTCTTTGTAACGTATAAGCTATTCCCTCTATTAATATGGAGGTCATTATAATACTATAGATGGATCCGCAAATATTAAAAAGTGTAATTCTTCTTTAATTTTCCCTATCCTCATAGCTCTAAACTCTCCTTATTTTAGTTCTTTTTCTTTGATGGTGTAAATCCACAGAAAAATCAGGGTCCAAAACTGGTGACCGTGGTTTCTCTATCTTGAATCAACGCTTTTGATGATGATTTTTATAATGAATTGGTGATGCATTAGCATGCCTTGCTTCTTTAAATGTATATGAAATCCAATGATAAAAGGGTATGTCATGAAGCTTTCAAGCTTACAAACCCTAACCGAGATATCTCCCTTTTTAGCTGCAATTAACAATCATAGCCGTCCTCCACATAAATACTAAGATTAAACATTTTGCTTGTAGATTGAGCCTCATATAAAAAATCTCTTTCTCTACTCTTATTTGGCACAACTTGATCGTTTATGTAACTCTTCTCCTCCAAGGTGATTACTCTAAACTTCTAACCCCATCCAAAAGATTACCACAATGCTATTTCTACATATTTATGAGTGACCGATAAAGCACATAAGTTGAGTACAAAGATAAAATCAAAACAAGAATGCATCCACCAAAAAATTTTAATATCAAAAAAATGGTTATCTTCTCACACTGAATGATGTAATGAGAAAACTTGGCACCACAAATACACAATGTAAACTTGATCATCTACTTGCTTAAATTCTTCCAATCATCTTGCTCTTTTTTATGTCACAAACTGTTGTTGCAACTAGAGCCAAAGTTTTTTACTTCCCAACTATGCAATGCCCAAACATGAACTACAATCACTCCATAGTTATTTATGCAAAGACTTCTACTATGAGTAATTTTGCATCAATGTAACAATCTTGGTTAATCAAATTGTTCAAAATCTTTCAAATTAACTTTTTGGTCTCCAAACCATACCGTAGTACTAGCTTATTGTAATGATGGTATCAAATACCTTGAAGTGGAAGTGCCAACCAAAATCAAGAATGATAGACTATTAGTTGGCATAAAAGAGAAACACAATCACAATACAGAGAACACAACTGATAAAAAGCATGGAATTTCTTTATAGGGTCGACATATGATGAGGATGATTGGCAATCATCTCATTGGCCATCAAGCCGGAGATTTCTAAGAATTGAAGATGATGATAATGATGACTTTGATCTAGAGCACGAGCTAGAATCCATTTTTTTAAGATGATGGCAAAAGAAAAATGAGGATGTCTTGAAGATTGGATGGATTAGAGTGGTAAGGAGGTACATCTTGAGCATGATCTGGATTCTATTTACAGAGGAGGTAAAGTCACACCATACAATAATTATTTCGAAGCCTCTACTATAATTTTAGGTTAGAGACTGAAGAATCTGAGATGGAAAGGGTGATGAAAAGGGAAAAGGAAAGTAGGAGTCTGATTTTTATCGGTTCATTTAACGAGATTGTTGTCCTGAAAGCATCCTTTGATACTAATTAGAATCCAACTCATATAGAACTATTATTTCTCCATTAGAGATTACTTTGTGGACATGGACATTAAATTATATTCTAGCATTGGGCTGAGAATAATCCTAACTTTATAAGATTCTACTTCAAACAAGACTACATATGTGAGATAGGAGAGACTATTTTATCAAGTAAAAAATAATGATTTTGTTATTGTGATGTATAATAAGAAGAGAAAAT
>NW_018217801.1:0-4521 GCF_001263595.1 Phalaenopsis equestris | reverse complement strand
ATATATGATTTTTAGAAAAAAAAACTATACTTAATAAAATATTAGATATATAGCGTCAAATAAATAAACTAAAAAATTTTAATATTAGATATAAAAGTACATGGAAATTCATTGGTATGTATGTAAATCCACCAGATTAATATTTTCATGAACAGTCAGTCTATGCTTATGAAACTGAAGATAACACATTAAGCACAAAAAAATCTCTCCAGGAAGTCTGAATATTATAAGTCTGTCAAATGCACTTTTTCCCTTTCAAGAAGGGGACTGACTATACAATTATAGGTATCCTCATCAGGCATTACGCCTCTAAGCACAAGAAAATCATGTAATTCAACAACTTCATTAGTACTACAATTCCTACTGAACAAAGTAATAAGAATTGTATAAGTTATCTGATCAGGAAGAATACCTCTGTCGAGCATTTCCATCAAGAAATCCTTTGCTAGCTCAATAAATCCAGATTTACAGAGAAAGTTCATAAGCGTATTGTAAGTGGACTCAGTTTCCATAATTCCAAGCCTCCTCATTTGAAAATACAAACAAAATGCCCCATCAAAATTTTCCTTTCTGCAATACGAATTGATCAAGGTGTTATAAGTAAAAACATCAGCATCCAGACCAGCTCTTATCATCTCCTCCATAACAAACCTGGCTACATCAATAGAGTCTTCTCTGCACAATCCATTAATTATAGTGTTATAAGTAACTAAATTTGGCTTTTGGTCATATTTAACCATTCCTTCATATATTTGCAGGGCATCATCCACTCCACACTCTCTGCAGCATCCATCAATCAATGTGGTGTAAGTTATGGAATCAGGAAAAAAGCCACTAGTAATCATATTTGCTATGAGTATTTTTGCATCTTTAATCTTCCCATGCTTACAGAGATAGTTAATGAGAATATTATGGGAGACAACATCTCTAATTAGAGCTTCATCTCTCATCATTTGATGGCATTGAAAAGCTTCCTTCACAAACCCATTTCTCAGACAACCTTCAACAAGGATTGAGTATGTGATGTGGTCAGGAAAGGCTCGAGCATCTATCATGGAGGACAATAAACACCAGGCATATTCCACATATCCCTGCTTCAGAAAACAATTAATGAGAGAATTATAAACAGTAGAATTGGGACAAAATCCCATATCCAGCATTTCATTAAACAGCCTCAGCGCCTCATCCATCTTCCATTGCTTCGAAAAACCATCCACCAAAGTAGCATAAGTCCTCAAATTGGGCTTAATCCCCCATTTCCTCATGTCTTCTCTTAAAACTCTTTCACCCACCGCTGCATCTCCAGCCTTACACAATCCATTAATAAGGCTATTATAAGTGACGCAGTTCGGTTCAATCCAACTCCCAAAGATTACTGAAAAGTTCTTAATAAGCTCAAAAGCAAGAACAATATCTCCTTCCCTGCAGCATCCATCAACAATCATGTTTAAAGTGACAACATTTGGTGCAATGCCTCTCTTAATCATTCGAGAAAAAATTGAAAATGCCTCCAACAATCTGAATTCCCTGCATAATGCAAGAATAGACAAATTATAGGTGTTGATGTTCTCAACATACCCAAAATTCAGCATTTCATCACACAACATCCAAAACTCATTAGCTTCTTGTCTCAGCATCAGAACACAATTAAGGAAATTATTCCAAGCATGAATTGAAACCATGATTCCCTTACCCCTCAGTGTTTTGATAACCAAATGAGCATTTTTGCTATCCTCGAGCTGAGTGCAGGCTCGAACCAATGCATCATAAGCTGCAAAATTGCACCAAGTCTTTATATAGACATGTCCTAGAGAATCCAGAAGAATCAATGGAGCAATACCACCTTGATGTATCAGCTTCTTCATTAGGTTGAGACTTTCATCAAACATTTTGGCCCCAATGAGAACATGGATGAGCACACAGTTAATGTCCAAGGATAAAGGAGAGAGCTTTCTTTGTTTTCTAATTTTCTCGGACAAATGGAAGAAATACAAAGCTTGTCGAGGGGATTGGTGGCAATGGAGAATAACCCTACAAATTATGTTGTCGGTGATTGCTGGAAAAAGTTGCTCCAGGTTATGCCATCTACAGCGGTGGAGGTTGAAGATGGTTGCTTCTAAGATGACTTCTTCTGAGAAGTTAGATGAAGGTGGTGGTGGCAGAAGAGATTGGCTATGGAGAAAAGAACATAAGCCTTTTCGAAGAAGAAATTGAAAACTTTTGTTTCTCAGAAAGAACAGAGGTGAAATTGATGACAAAATGGCATGGAGCATCTAAAAAGGAGAATATCAAAAAACGGTTGGAATTTTGAAAAAAAGCCACCTGATAAAAAATGATCTGGTAATATTTAGTGGACTAATGTATCCAACTCTGCAACAAAATATAGTGTCATTAGTTGGCAAGAAAAACTTAAATTCTCTTTGGATGCAATGAATTTGAGTGAAAAAAAAAGAGAAAAAATGTTTAAAAAGCTTAAATTATTGGCAATAAATCAATAGTCAACCTATAAATTATTGGGATTTCATTTCATTTCCAATTTCAATCAAACTAAACAAATCCTAAGGATTCACCAACTCTTCACAAAGAGAAAAGAGACTTTTACAGCTGATAAAAAGTTTTCCTTTCGTTTCTTAAGCCAAAAAATCAGATCACGGTCAGCCACAAGCACATGCATGTTAATTAATTCTCTTACATATGGTATATGGTCAAGTAAGATGCATCATATTCAAATTTTGCGGTATTAAATTGGATCTAAATCTACAATGGTGGGAATAAATTGTAACACTGCAAATTTTGAAGATTCTTAATTTGGTGGTCGAATACGGCTTTAAGAATAATGCATATTTTTAGGATGTGTTTGTTTTGGTTGTAGCTATATGAACTCTCAATTCAAAACTTGTTGTGGAAAATCTGAAGTTTAAAAGATGGTGTTCTAGAAGCAGTTATACTGTCTGAAAAATTCAATTTGAAAAATGTTGTCTGTGAATAAATGTCTGAAACCCTTTGCTCATATTTAATTGTATTATATTAAACAAACAGAAACACAAAAATAAAGTCAAATTAAAATTGTAGAACCAACAATTAGAAGGGAAAATAAGAATGAGAAAAATATCATTAAGGATAAAGTCATTTAACCATCCAATGAACCTGTGCGACCTGGTTTATAGAAGAACCTACTTATTTGTACCTAAATGATAACATATAAGAGAATACAGGTTGTGTCCACTATAGTATGCAATGACTAACTGATAACCACAATAATCTCACAACCAAATGATCATCTTGCCCAATCCATGCAGATGATCAAACTAGTTTCCACTGAGATTTAAAACAAAAATTCATCCAAACCTTATTGTAGATTCCTCAATATAAAACATCACCCATATTCTAAGCTTCTTGTTAACATCCGAGAAGAAAAAAATTACCATCGGATTCAAAATCTTAAAAAAAAAAATTGTGAAACATAGAGGGAGCCGCACCTCACTCACCCACGCCTAACTGGCACAGGCGCACTAGCTCTGGGAGCGAAGGAGTCGGTCCCGGGTGCAAGGGCGCCCAAAAAATAGCACAAAAGGACCATTAACCCAGCCAGCGGGTGCCCAACATGGACATAGAGTGGGGGTGCTGTAGTAAGCGAGGCGGTTGTGCTGCATCCAAAAGCACAAGAGGAATGCAGAATGAGGGACACTAGCCATGGTCTCGATATTAGGAACATTTATACTGCGGTTTTAACCGCAATCCACCAAACCCGTGATCCACCGACGAGGTTCAGAACTCTAGCCGAAAAGCCAAAACAAACGCTCTCTTAGTGCTCATCTATCATCTCCAACAGTAAGTGAAAATGGATGAAACAAAAGTGCGTGGAAAATAATACAAATGATGCATTCTTCAACCTCTGCCCAGACTCCAAACTGCTTTACAAAATGTAATAATTATTCAATTCAGTATCAAGCAGCACAAACCTCTAATAACAACATTTTCTATCAGGTATTTTAACCCACCAATACGAAAAATGTTAGGAAACGTCGAGAGGTCTGTGTTTCAAGCATAGAGTATAGAAAAACTAGAAAAAGGGATAAAATAATTTCAAGCGTTCAGTCAACCGAATCTACAAATGTAATGAATATATTGCACTTCTAAATTAACTACTTCTCTATACAAAATGGCAGAACGAAAAGCATTGCTCAAAGTAAGCAGGCAGAAAACCTTAGCAATAAACTATACCCAGCACTGGAAGCATTAAAATCAAAGACTTAATGATTACTAAACATGAACTCAATCATACGAATTGTTCAAAAATAATTGCCAACACCAAGGAAATTATGCCTTACGCATAGCCGAAGCTCATACAGAAATGGCACAAAAATGCTGAGGAAGAAATTGCATAACCAAAGGCATGATAGCAAAGAATAAAAAACAACGAATACTATCTGCAACAAAAAGAAGAGTGGAAAAATAATGAACCTTTGCTGTTGCGCGATTCAACAAGACTAATCGCACGAAACAAGGCGCATTGCAGAT
>NW_018217800.1:0-4397 GCF_001263595.1 Phalaenopsis equestris | reverse complement strand
CTCTCTCTCTCTCTCTTCCCTTCCTCCCTCTTTACATAACACTTGTCCTTAGGTGCAATTCATGAACTAATAATTACTCAACAAGAAAAAATATATAATTAAAGAAATTATAGCTAATCAAATTTTATTTAAATAATGCATCTTATATGATACGAGCTATCATCTAACTTAATGTTGAATGTTTAACAAGTTACTTTTTGAATAACAAACAAAAATAAATAAATTCAATCATGTTCATGTTTAATTCATCTAATCTTTAAGCTTCAAGAAAAAAAGTCCAAGCTTGTTTATTTACTAATTTAAACCATATGAATTAGTTTTAATCAAACCAAGTTTGAGTTGTTCATCAAGAGCATGTGTTCATTCGAGTCGTTCATCAAGAGCTTGGGTTCAATTACGGTGACCCGACAGGAAAAACGCTCCTTTTTTTGAGCTATTCCCAGCCGCTCAAAAATCCTGAGAAACTACAGAGTGAGAAACACGAGCTTTAGCAATACATTCATCATCTTCTTCCGTACCTTCCTTCCAAAAACAAAGTCTTTTACTGCGTTATATGAACTCGCAAATAATACGAGATCTACACCCTAAAACGATTCAATACTATCGTATTAATAAATATCTGGCAAAATAACTACAATTAAGCAGTCGTTGGCAGCTGAGCTAACCAAAGAAAAAATATAAATCATATCGAAATTGAATTTCTTTGCCTCTACCGTAGACTGATTGCAATTTGCAGGCGACAACTTCGAACAGACTGAAAGGAAATATATCCTAAATACTATTTTAATCAGCATCCAAATGATTATTAATCTTTATTTCTTCTAATTTGCATAAGTATTCCTTAATGTTTACAATCATTAATATCTTTTTATATAATTCGGCTCTCACTCTTAACCAGCTGATGTTAAATATTTGATATTTTCTATAATTTTCAAAATTTTGGACTTCGATGCAATTATTTATTTATTTTTTATTGGCATACAAACTTTACACAATGCATTAGGTAGTGATCAAACTAATAATTTATATTATATGTATCACAAATAATTTTGATTATTATTATTATTATTATTCAATCTCAATCTCTCCATATATTAGAACTCAAAGCGCCTATGGCTGTTCATCTTGTGAAAGTGGGCCCACTTGATATAAACACACAATGGCCCGGATGCGGTCACGCTGTTTGCTAATCTTCAGCACGTGTTAGTCGTATGTGCGCGATGATGCTACACTATTTTGTCGTGTTTGCAAGTTTTTTTTTTCTTTGCATTATTTATAGTTGGACCTAAAAATTTCATATTAGAAGCTTAGGATTGTAGAATATTGATAAGAATCTTTAAAATTATTATTATTTACTGACAGTAATCTACAAGTTATACTCATTACTACTTAATTTATTGATCATGTAGCAATAGCTTCCAAGTAAGGTTGTTTGATGTCATTATATTCTATTGTGACATTCTAATTGTTCTATATAGTATTTTGTAAGAGCTGACTTATTATTAAACCTACTACCAAAAAGATTGCAAGCGATAAAAAAAATTATTATAATATTAAAATGAGTTGGTGGCAATATGTCACCAACAAATTTATCATTTGACACAAATCTCGAAGCGTGGCACAAGTTTTGAGGTAATTTTTGAACAATGATGATTCAAACTTCAATTAAAATGCATTCAGAATTCTGATTTCAGCAAAGTTACAACCAAACCGGTTGGCTCAACGTCAAGGGCCCAATGATGTGAAAATTTGTCCATACTGAGTAAATCAAGCACAGATAAAGTCTTTAATCAACTTTTTTGAATGTTTTGGTGAAGTTCATCATCACTTATGTACTGCAAATCTAACAATCATCGATCATTGTCGATCACCGCCCATCGACCACCTTCAACCACCATCAATCGTTATTGACTCGTTACAATGAAACCATGGAATTTTGACGTGCATTGTGGAATCCTGATGTTCATTGAAAAGTAATGATAAATCTTGCATAACAACACACCCCACATGTGATGCAATGACGCCTATTGAAGAAGATGTAATAATGCACCCGAATATGGTGCAACAACACAACCCAAATATGGTGTAAAGATGTACCTCGATGATGGCGTAAAACAGATTCCACATACAGTGCAATGACGCCACCCAATGATGGTGCAACAACACACCCCTCACATGACTCAATGATGTTTTTCGAAGATGGTGTAACAATGCACCCAAAAGACGATGCTTTTTTTTTACTCATATGGTCCATGACTCATGCATGTTCAAACCTCCACTTTTGATGCCTACGATGTCATCACATCTCACCACTATGACTTACATGACCAACTACAGCTAAGTGACCCACAACTTGTGGAGCTTCCGACTCCGGTCTCTGCGATCTGGAACCCTACGGACGTCATCACAGCTCACAACTATGACCTGCGTGATCAACTACAACCTACGTAATTTACAGCTTATGCAGCTCCTGATTCCTGTCACTGTAGTCTACGAACATTATCACAACTCACCACTATAGCCTATGTGGCTAATTATGACTTACGTTGCTCACAGCTCTTACAACTTGCTACTATAGCCTCTGTATTAAATCGACACTTCTAAAGGAGCTGTATGCGACCCACACGATTGACCACGACAACTTTCAACTATGATCTATACAACAAGCTGGTGTTACCATCCATGACGAACTTCTACCTCCTTAAAAATGGACTATGGCGCTTGCAACCATCTATTACAGAGAACCACATTCATTACAACAAAGCTACAACTATTATCGGTGAACTATTGTTGCACATTTACGATGATCAACTTTGTACATCCATCGTCCTTAATTCAAGAGAAGAGTGGACATGTGCTCTCACCATTCATAATGAATTTTTCAATGGAATTAGGCCCCATGGTTTTTTCCTCTTTTCAAGGTTTCCCACTTGAAAAGTCGAGGTGTTTCCTTTTACTTCTACTTAATTACCCGAGCGTGTGATGAGTTTTCTTGCAATACTAAGACGATAATTCATTACGCTACTGCTACATACCTTCCGACGCGCATTAGATGGGATCATGATAATGAATTTCATATAATAAAATATTTTATTTAATTAATTTTAAGTAATCAATAATTTTAAATTTTTAAATTTTTTTTCCATAAGAAAGGTATGAAACATTAAAAAATTTAATCTCCTACTAAAAATTAAAAATATACGACAAAATAATATGCAAATTGGAGCGTAAGTTTGTTGAATACGACTAATCAGCTATCGTCAAACCAGTCAATTATTTGCTGTTAAGAAAATACGCCCCCAGCAAATAAAAATCGCCTTATTTGTTGGAATTATCGAATCTTAATAAATCAAATAAAATAAAATAAAACAAAAATAAACAAAATTTATGCTTTTTTCCACTTCATTGGACCCAAAATTTAAATCAAATATAATTTTTAAATTAACCCCAAATTTGATATCCCTGTCATAGTCCAAATCAGGCCAAGCAACCAATCAAAATTCTAATTAATCTAATTTGGATACTAACTTAATCAGGAATAAATCTATTAATTATTTTGTTCCAAATGCAAAATTTAATCAGAATAATTAATTAAAAATTATTTGTATGCACTGAGTCCTATTATTTCTTATGCAAATGAATAGTTTGGCTTGTCCATCTATGTATATGTTAATTAAAAATTTTAGTTTGCACGTAATGATCGGATTATGGACTCTACTTTAAATAGAGCTTTTGACTTTTTATGATTAATTTTATGATAAAGTTTGGTGCCTTGTCATGCAATTTTTATAACGTAGCATGAGTCTCGATATATTTTAAATAAGGAATCTTTCAAATCAAATTTAAGTTCACCCAAGGCTCTAATTTCTGCAAGTTTAGAGCTAAACTGGCCGTCCTGACAAAACAAAACCCTATTGCATACTAAATAATGGTTTGAGAAGATATCGGGACAAACGAACGGTCCAAATAAGAGGACTACAATGCCCATTGCTCCTTTCAGTAAAGCAGGGCTAATAATGTAGGTTTTATAGTTTATCCTTCCTATATTCTATAAATAGGAGGGTTTTGATATGTATTAAGGACTTTTGGGTCCCCCATCCCCCATGGGTCTGAAAACTGAGTTACACCCCATTCGCCTCGACGGAGCAAGTCTTCTTATCTAAGGCTTGGAACAAGTATAACTTGTAACATGTTACTTCTAAGGCTTATGCTTTATTTAAACCATGAAAAAATCTTCTTCAGGCAGAACAAGCACAATCACTAATTATATGATTGGTAAACTCGTTAAAAGAAACACCAGCATTAGGAATAAAATCATTCTCCAAAATTTTTCTATGAAATAGTGTGAGGATAAAGATTATCAAACTGTAGAATTGAGAAGGAAGAAGTTGAAGAAA
>NW_018217799.1:0-4384 GCF_001263595.1 Phalaenopsis equestris | reverse complement strand
GACGGTTTGCCACCCACGTGGTTGTACATTTATTGTAACTTCGCCAAAGGCCACGGGCTATATAAGGCCACGAAATGATCATACTGACATGTGTGGGTCATGCGGAGCAACCAGTGCTCATAAGCATAGTAAAGGACGAAAGCCATTCAGACATGTATAGCTGTTCTTTTAGAATGGTAGCGAAGTCAGAACACTCAGATGGGAACAGAATTTGAGGAAGGTAAGTTGGAGAGTTGCTGGACAGTTAAGAGTTGATGAGCAACTACGGGATACAAGAAAAGTTAGATGGGCATTATAGGCTGAGCTTTGAGATTGTGTATGATGTGTGAGGTATTTTCTTGTTAGATAATGAGAGAGTTTGAGATTTATTTATAGAGTTTAAAAAGAATGTTTTTAGTTTTTATATGATAAATTATAATATTTCATTTGTTAATGATGTGTGATTGGAAAATTTTTATCATCAGACACGACTCTCAATTCATTTTTAGCAAGAAATATAAGAAATTTAAAATATGGGTTCGCCAAGTTGTAATTTTAATAAGTTTACAATTAAATTAAGTATCTTCATAATGCAGATCCAATGACATTGAAAGTGACTCCATCTGAGTGAAAAAGAGCCTTGATCAAACATTTGAAGAGTTATAAAAATTTTTGGTGTATCCAGTGGAAGGCTAAATAATCTCTAAACTTGGCATACTTATAGTCAACTCCAGCGCCTCAATGAGAGGAATCAAACGAGCTCAAGAACATTCAATTTCTTAAGTTGTTAAGGTATTTTATTATTGAAAAAAATTACTTGTGATCAATGAAATTCGTGTAAAACATCAGATGGAGTGTTTTGAGATTCTAGTTATATTTACCTAAATACCCCACTCAAACATTATAAATAGGCCCCTATCCTTCACTTGATGGGATAATAAGAAGAGAGTATATTGACTAATAAAGCTTAACCCTTGAAGACTTGTTGGTTATCATTGATTATCTTTGTTTGTGACTAACTAGCAAAGTTTGTCGTTGACTATTAGAGGTCATCGAAGAATAGAGGTCACCATTGACAACCAGAGGCCGTCAAACACGAGCCATCGTTAACCGCCATCATCATATTCAAGCCAACTATGACATTTATAGTCAATTACAACTGTTATAGCCTCCAATTATGACTTTTATAGCCTTAATATGATTGTTATAGCCTCAAACTATGTTATTTGCAGCCAAATACTACATCAACGATTGTCCATTTTTGTAATCCCGTCCTCCATAATTTAGGAGCAGCTCTCTATAAGTTTAGCTTTGTAGTGGGTTGTTTTGATTGTGATAGGCCCTGTGATTTTTTCCTTTTCCAAGGGATTTTCAAGTAAAAAATTGGTTCTCTTACATCTTTATTTGTGTGTGCTGGAAAATTATATTGGGATAAAACATAGGATTTCTTGGACTTCTTGAATTTTCTAGCATGCAACACTTATAATGCATGCCTCTAGAAAGAATGGTCAATCAAACCATTGGGCAAGATTGATATTGGTGTTAATGTTTTTTCATTAGCAAATAAAATATATCACGCTAAAACACTCGTTGTTATGAACCTAACAATTGATAAATCATGTTTTTAACTTTCAAACTATCTAAATATTTTGTAGAAGATATATTGATTAAAATTGTGATAAATAAAGTCCAATTATAATATGTCATAATCTTAAATTCAAAAACTTTCTTTCTAATAGCATTCTAATGTCACAAGTGTTATGTGAGTTGGAGCCTCGCGGAATAAAACAGTTATGGAAAGTGTATAAAGGTCAAACTTAGATTTCTAGAAAGTAATAATGATTGACTACCAATTTTTATTTTTGTTATCTATTTTTTAGATCAAAACTTAACATTTTAGATCACTCATGAAATCAAGGCCAATTAAGACAGTAAGATTATAGGATTTTTAAAACAAAGTAAACAAACTATAAAAGTCTAAGAGGTTGTTTGTTAAGCTATAAAAGGAGTGCACAACATTCCTTCTGTGTTTTGGAAATCGAGGCATTTGGTCAGAACAATTTCAAATGCAATGTAAAATTTCAGCTCATTTGAAATTCATTCATAGTTAATTTTTTAATGTATATAGATATCACTAGATTTGGGCGAGTTCCAAATACACAACTTTTTTGAAAGTATTGTCGCAGCCCACTCATTGGCACCACTACCGCTAGCCTCGTACTCCGCCATCCATCGCCCTTGCTTGTCGTCCACCACTTCCATCTTGCCACCATCATCAGCTTGACATCATTACCGCCCACCCATTCACTATAGCAACCCATTGCCAACTGCTCGCTATCACTCGTGATAACCCATTGCCAATCAGCTTCTGCCCATTGGCAATTTTCTCTTGGCTCTACCATCATTTATCGCCAGGCCACCAACCGACTCCACAAATAACCAACTGTCTGCCTTTGACTACCATCTGCCTTCCCTTGGACACCTCCAACCTTTGCAACTTGCTCGACAAGCACCAACCATCTACCAACTTACCCATTATCAATATTGTATTTTACATTTCTTTCATTTTACTTAAATCTAAACTAGAAAATATGAAATCTTGTATTTATTTTCATTGACTCAAACAACTCCAAAGTATTCTAAATACAATATATTACTTTTACACTGCATTAGTTTTCTAGCAAGCCAAATATCCCCTAAATGATAAGAAGACATAATTGCATTACAAGTAGGAGTAGCTAAGAGTAGGTATAATACCTTCCCTTAATTATCATTGTGGTCATGAAGGTATTGTCCTTTGCCCCAAGGCACCTCACATGCAAAGGCATATAATCAATACGTAAGGAGGGTAATTACCACATTACCCTTGAAACTATTAGGATATACAATGAATAATAAAATATGAATACTTAGTGCATTAATATTGATCAATTAATTAATACAATTAATTAGATAGATGCTTGAGTTTTCTTCTCAGCAACATGTTATTCTTCTATTTTCTTGATGTTGGCCCTTAACTTGTTAAGGACCTCATCTATAAAACAACCATGGATTATTTTTTAGCATCATAAGAACATACTCTCTGCACCTTTTATTCTAGTACCGCTTATCAAAGGTATCTCCTGAAAGTTCTCTCAACCATCTTTATAGGTTTTGTCTTTTCAAGTTATGTGGCTACTACCTTCGGTCTCCATTCTCACCTTCTAAATGATGTCGCTAGCTAAATAGATGTCCTCACCACAAAATCATCATGTGTAAAGGGAGTATGGTACCCAAGTTGTAGCTTACTTATTAGACCAAATGAACTCTTCTTATCATATGGCTTTTTTCTAACATTTTCATCACTGCATCAACATAGATATGTGAAGATGGTTGATGAGAAGCATGATGCAATTCGTGTTCCAAATGTTGTCTTTCTAATGCCTATATATGTTATCTCGATGCAACAAACTCCTCTTTGTTTAGCCACTTAATATTTATGTCATCTGAATGATGGTATTATCATACACGTCCCTATGACCTGTTCGGGTATCCTCCCCTCAGGTTTTCTTATAATGTGGCTCAATATATATCCTATCAAGTTTCTCTCTATTCAAAATCTACATTTTACTACACTTCCCATTCGTCATAAAATCTCAGCTATAGTATACCCCTCCTTTGCAGTAATTTTCTAAAAAAAGTGCACAAAATAGTAAATACGATGCTCTCCAAATCCATTTAATATAATCATACTCAAATTCTCGAGGTGGGGAATATGTAATCCTAATCCATTTAGGTTTTGGAATCTCTCCTCGAGTTACAAAGAGATTCCAAAGCCTAATACCTACCAAAAGAGTAGTTATCTCATGGAAGACATAATTACCATCCCAACGAGCAGCTTCAATTTCAGCAAACACTTCCATTTCCATCCTATTTTTCATTTTTCTTAACTTCCTATTATTTTTCCTCCTTTTTATTACTCAGAGGGGCTGACCTTAAAGAGGAACCAATCTCAAAAACAGATGAGCCAGCAAATACTTAGTTTCATAGTTCATCACTTCACTAGAAACAACTTCTTCATTTACTACCGCTGATTTCAATTTATTTGGTGCAACCTTCCTTGGTATAACAATAATAGTTTCAGCACTAATATTCTATAAGACTTCTACAGACTCTCTCTTGAGCGACGGAAACTCTCAAGGAGACTTAAATTTGAACTCTATCAAAAGCTTTTTATCAGCCACAACCTCATGGTTTATAGTCATGAAAGCAAGACTACTACAAGTCATCTCAGGTTGTCAAAATCAATTCCAACTTAATCACTGAGCCATTCAAAAGAGATTTCTGGTCTAGGGCAAAGTTCATGCCAATTTCAAATGAGAATTTCAATTTTGGGATCAACATTCTCTATATTAAAAACTGCAAA
>NW_018217798.1:0-4352 GCF_001263595.1 Phalaenopsis equestris | reverse complement strand
AAGCCAATTAAAGATTTTGATATTATGAAATGCATTAAGATGTTTTAAAAATATCAAATAATTAAGGTTGATCAATTTGTACTATTTGATGCAGTGTCTCAATTTATAGTAGTACTTAGAATTTCTCAAAAAAAAAAAATAATAGCTATGTTTTTTCTTTAGCTAATGATGTAGATTTTTTTAGTATAGTGAATTACTAAATTAAACAAATATATACACATTTCATCATTGTTTGGAATTAGTTATGATAATAAGTTTTTTTTATTCTCATGAATTTTCTAGCATGCAATAGTTTGGTATTTTGTGCTGAAATAATTGTATCATTGACTAATAAACAATGTGCTCACAACCAAGAAGCTGCTTGCTTCAGCTCTCATCACTCAAAAGTATCATTTCTACAATAAAGGTTTTCAAAGTTCAACCACATTCATCCCTGAGAAACATAATCATACATGTGCAATTGAGTTCATACGATGAAGGAGTTAAAAAAAAAGATTCTTTAGCTCTTTTATGGGGTTCTTTAATTAGATCCATTATAACATGAATATTAGGAGTGTGCATTTAGTTTGTTTAGATGATTTGATTGATAGATTTATTCAACTAATTGATTTTTGATCCGCCATTTAAAAAGTTAAAATGATCAATGTTCACACAAGATTGAACCAAATCAAATTATTATTTAGATTAATTTATTTGATTTAATTTTTCAATTCTAACTAATTCACTAGCATTCTTAGTAATTTCTTTTAAGTAAACTTCCTCTTTGATTAATTGCATATTATAGTTGGCTTGTTGATACTCGTATTGGAAGTAAAGTGGGATGAGAGTTAGCTACTTCTAGCCATAATTTTTAAAATGTTATTATCTAATTATTGTTATCTTCTCATGCCTTCTTTCGATATGATGTCATGGATGCCCGTGAGGTCATCTAAATCTTGTAAGTATAATGTTCTATTATGTCTTTTGCTCTTTTTAGCTCCCTTGAGGTTTAGGACTATGTCAAGCTCTACTTTATTTTGGGCAGGAGTAGCCATACCTTTGCTCAAATTGCTATGTTTTTTATCTAGTAGGTCATATCAAATTAAAATATTATTAAAAAAATCCTTTCACCTCTTTAAGATTCAAGAAAAAAGTAAGAGTCATTTAAATGATATTATAATAAATCTCAAGTTTTGATTTTCAATTATTATAACAAGTTTGAAAGTCTGTGGCTTATAACTTGAACTTTTTATAATATTTAGATAGATTTTGTGATTGGTAAGACCATTAATAATCATAAGAAGCAATTTAAAAAGCTTCCGAGCAAGTAAATGAATGCTCAAGATGAGGCTATCATCCATCCAAAAAATGAAAGCATAAGCAAAAGATAGTTCAAGGTCACCCTCCACAACGATCTTAATAATAACATAAGCCTAAATAAAATGTGTATGCATTTCTATACACCTTATATTATTATGTCGATGGTCATTTAAGTTAAAGAGAATATTAATCAGTTCATATATATTGACATCAAATCATAAAAATCAAGATTAATATTGATTTTTTTTATTAAAGTGCCTAACTTGCAAACAACTTAAAGAGGGCACTACGAGATTGACCGTGAAAGCTTACCTTGATAGCTTCATCCAGGATTAATGTATTCATGTTAACTTTGATCATATTATGACTAGAGTAACAATAGTGCAACCTCAAAATTGTTGGCAATATTAAGATAATAAATGAAGACCCTTACTATTTAATTTAGTTATGATTTCACTCCCAAGAAGTAAGCATTGAAAAAATTTTACACCAATTTATCCATCATAGTCAATAACTTTGACATTAAAAAGGTACAAATCTTCATTATAGGACCCATTTGTTTTCAGTAATATCATTATTAAATTATGTTATAATGATAAGAGGAGGATCTTTATTGATAATAAGAGCCTCATTGATATTTTTTCTACTCCACCTTACTTTATATTTGGTTATAAGTAGGCTTGAGCCACTTTGATATAATATCAAATTGTTACCTAGGTATGAACACACCATTAATTGGAGTTATATAGACTTTTTCTCTCCTTATCACACAAATTGTTTCATTATCAGACATTACTTTCCATTAGTTATATTGTTTGTCTTTTCATTGTATTATTTTGGTTGATTAGAGAACCTGTCATTTATAGTTGATATATGACAAAAGGTTTGTGCTGCTAGAGCAATGAATTATCATCTTAGCATTGCATGAAAACCCAACACACACTTACGTAATTAAAGAGAAGTAGGAGGAGATACCTTAAATTTTATGTGAAAAACCTTGAAAAGGGAAACAAATCACTAGGCATGGCTCAGTTGAAACAATCCACTATGTGAGGTAAGAACACATGTCCACTCTTATCATGAATTAAAGAAGATGGAGTTACCAAGTTAATCATTATAAATGTACAACAATAGTTCATCAATAATGGTTGCAGTCTGGTTGTAATGAATGGAGTTCTCGGTGATAGCATGTTGTTAAGGACAAATGTGACTGCTATTGCTATGGAGGTAGTAGTCCACAAGGATTGTTATAAATGGTTGTATTGCGAGCTTATCATATATGTTGTAATTGAAATACATGGTAGCAAATGGTTGCTTCAAAAATGTTGGTTTGCCATAGTGGTTATAGTAGAAAGTTGCATGAGTTGTGAACCATGTAGGTTTTAGTTAGTTACGTAAATCATAGTTAGTCATGTAGGTTGTAATGATGATACTCGCAGGCTGCGGAGGTTGAAGTCATGAGTTACACGAACTATGAGCAGCATAGGACATAGTTTGACACATAGGGCATATAATTGAGCTGCAATTATGTCCATATGCAACAAGGTTTGAGTAGAGCTACACAAGCTTTGAACCATGTAGGTAATAACTGGTCATGTAGGTCGTAATTGGTCACTTAGAATGTAGTGGTGAGGTACCAGGAGAGAGCTTTAGGTGATAAAAAAAGTCACCATATTTAAGGTGCATTATTACATCATATTTGGGAGGCATCATTGCACCTTATTTTATATGCATTGTTACACCGTCTTCGGGAGGTGTTGCACCTTATATGGGATACGTTGTAATAGCACCGTTGAGATGTATCATTGCACTATATTTAGTGTGTGTTGTTGTACCATATTTAGGGTGCATCGTTACACTATCATCGTGGTGCTTGTTACATCATATTTGAGGTGCATTGTTACACCGTTTTTGAGTTGCGTCGTTGCACAGTATGTGGGTTGCATTGTTACGCCGTCGTCCATATATGAGTTGTATTGTAACATCAACATCGGAGCGTGTCATTGCACCACATTTGAGGTGTGTCGTTACATCGTCATCAGGATATGATGTTGCACTGTATGTTGGCGCACTATTAGATCGTCATTGAGGTGTGTTGTTGCACCATATGTGGGGTGCATTATTACATCATCATCGTGGTGTGTTGTTGCACCATAAGTAAGGTGCTTTGCTACATGGTGTACTGGACGACATATTACTCTATTGGGTGATTCACTGTACCATAACATACGTCGTGATTTCACAATGCATGTTATGACTCCACGAAGGATTTCACTGCAAGGAGGAAGTAGTGATCGATGGTGGTTGATGATGTACAGCGGTCGACGGTCAGAGTCAGTTGGAGATGGTGACCGAAGCTGGTCAGAGGAGATGGTGGCAACTGTCAGAAGTGGCAATGATCAGAGTTGGCCGAGTCAAGCTGGGGCATCGATCTGCCTATCGCCACAACCCGCCTCAACTGAAGAATTCAACATTGCCTGAAGTCTCTTGAACGCCCCTAAGATTAGGGGTCAATAATTGGAAATAACATCATTCACAAACAACTCGAAGGAACCTCTCGTCAAGGAATGCGTTATCTATCGGATTACAGTAATTCACCATCTACTCGATAGTCTAGTCTCATTTTGCTGACATGAGCTCCTCGTCTAAGTACCAATAGAAGATAGTCAGACTAAAATAGCCGCGCCAAGCCAATCGAGCCGAGTCATGCCGACCCATAAACCATCAAAGGTCAACTAGTAACCTCGATTCAACATAGCCAGACGAGCAGGTATTGCCTAATCAAGACCCACTGATTTCAGTCGACCGAGTCATAGGATAGTCGAGCCGTAGGCTCATACATATAAAGTACATAAAATATCACGCAATACCCCCATTTAAAAGAAGGGCAAGCATATAATTTCACATATTTTACCCCCTCTATAAATAGGAGGGGGATAAATTCAGATTATTGGTAATGTCTTGAAATTTTAATTAAATAATACTACTATTCTAAATCTTTGCTATATGTATATTCAATCATTTGAATTGTTTTAACAAATCTACCAACCAAT
>NW_018217797.1:0-4242 GCF_001263595.1 Phalaenopsis equestris | reverse complement strand
TTTTTTTTAATAAGAATTTTCTAGAGAATTTATGACCTTAAATATTTACAATAAACTAAGTACAATATTTAATTAATTTTCTGCATTACTGTGAGATCTAGTAACGCATTTTTCTCGGAAGTAGCGCGCATGTCCCTTATAAAACGTCAACAATGTCGCTCCATCAGCATTCAATAGTCATCAATCAGCACCGCTAACGGTCACATTCCAAGACTTAACAGTGAACGTCTACCCTGTAAATTTTCCCGGCCGCATCTCATTTTCCGGCGGGTATGGTGGAGAGCTCCAGCTCTGTACTTAGCTTCTTCCTCTACGGTAAATTCATGGCTTTCTCTTTGAGTTTTGAGCATTATTTTTGTTCTATAAGATTTTTGTTGTGAGGTTGGGGATCCGATCAAGCTGTACTGGATGGATGGGAAGCGGCTGGATCTGGATGCCCCTCTTCTCTCCTTCCGGAGAATCACAGTTCCGGGGAACAGTGAAGAGGTTTCCTTACCGCCGCCTCTGCGGCGGAATAATACTCTTCCGTTCCACAACTCTGAGCTGAAGTTCGGTCAGGTGGCCGTGCCTTTCGAATGGGAGAAAAAGCCTGGTCAGCCGAAGGATAGCTCCGTCGCGATAACTAAATTTGAGGTGAATCCAGCGGTCCCGAAGCTTCCTCCTGGTCGAAGCTTTAAGGAGAGTGGAGTGGATTGGGCGAATGGTGCTTCGTTGCCCCCTGAATCTGAGACTGTAGTTGGAGCCCTAACGTCGGTAGCTTACTCGTCGGGTTGGCGCGATGAGAAGGAGAAGGGGGAAGATGAGGAGGAAAGTTATTCGACGGTGTGCGATGAAGAAGATGATGCATTCTCCGACGCACGGGATGCTTTTTCGTGTGCGGATTCTTTTTCCGTGAGTGCCGGTGCTGGTGGTAAGGATTCTTTAAGGAGATTCACGAAGGATTTACAGTTGAAGGAGTTCATGATGGATCGGTTTCTGCCTGCTGCGCAGGCTATGGCTGAGAATTCTTCGCAACGAACTTGGAGAAAGCCGAGCCGGGCTAAAGTGGATGAGGGCGAGAATTCCGGGAGCCAGACTATACGGAGGAGTCGGTTTCTTCGAGACTATCAATATCATGTTAACAGAGCTCAGCTCCATGGTATTGAGCAAGAGGAGGAGGGAGAGGAGGAATATGATGATGACTATGGAAGTTTTGGAGGCTCCGGATTTTCCTCCTCCAAGGCCTGTGGATTGATTCAGCGGTTTTGCTTGAAGAACCCCGTTGGTCCTTTGAATTCTGTTCCAGGTTTGAAATCCCAAGGCAGGCCTCAGCAAAGAAACCCCAGTAGGAGGAGTCAGATTAACGTTTTGCATCATGCTTCTCTAGGGCAAGCGGAGGAAGAGGTGAAATCGCATTTTAATAGCTAATCTTATTGATTATTTATGCTGCAAGTGTTTTTGTTGATTGTTTGTATTGCCATGTTCTTTGCTCAGGATTCTTGGGAGGCAGTCTACAGGTACAAACTGAATCGCGGATATTATCCGCACAGGAATGATGGGAGCAAGTTGATTTGCGAATCCAACCAGCTTACAAGTTGGAGTGATTCTCAAATGTTTGATGGTTCATCCTTTTTCAATACCACCGACAAACATGAGGATTCAAAGAGAGAATCAGGGAGTTGGAAGACAGGGAGCTCTGATCAATGTGAGAGAGTTAATGAAAGTTATTGGGAAACAACTTATGTTCATGGCAGGCTGCAAGGGTCAGGTTCCACCAGTCCTGCAACGGAGAGACCACTTACTCAAAATTCTCTGAGTTTACCAGAGACTCCAGATTGTAAGTTGGCTTTTGCAAACATAGCTTCAGATAACAAGACAGTGACGGAATCTGCTGGGAATAGTTCTGCGGTAGAAGACGAGTTTCAGCTGACAGAAGAAAGTTTTGTTTCTGAAACTTCTGAAGGATATGCATTGCAGTCAAGATCCTCCAAGATTGCTGAGCCGGGCTTTTCATTATACTGTGGAAGATTAAATGGGGTGGAGACACATGAAGATGGCTATGATAATAGTGAAAACAAAGATGATGAATTCACTTTGAAAGTTGATCTTCTGGAGAAGAAAGATGATTCTCTTGCATTGTGTCTATTTCCTCCTTTATTACCCACATCTCCCTCTGACTCTTGGCTTCAGCGTACATTGCCATCTGTGTCTTCTAAAGGTCAACATCAACAGTCTTTTTTGGGTATTCTAAACCATCCTAAAAGACGAGCTTCATTGGCATCATCTGGTGGCCACAAGTCAGTAACATATGGAAAACCCTCCAACTTGCACCCTCGTTAAACAAGATTTGTGAAGGTGCGTTTTTCAGTTGTTTTGCATTAATGAAAATTGAGAATATCTTTACTTTTTACATTTTAACCATTCAAATCTTTCATATCACATGAAAAATACCACCTTTTAACTTTTAAATAGTGATATATACCTTTTCATGTATTGTTAAGGTGGCATGCATGAAAAAATTGAAGTTTAGGTTCTAGATATTGAAACACATAGGAATTGAGTGGTATGTAGGTCATTCTTTCCATCTTTTTATACAATGATTTGATTGTTGGGCATCATCAGGTGGCTAAGGGTACATGATGGCATTTTGGATCATGACGTTCAGAGGCCATTTTTATATCCTTATAAATATTTTTGTCCGGTACTGCAAATTGTTGATCTGAAATTGGTGCTTTAAAGGTAATGCACCTTGTTAGACTGAAGGACTTTGTTTATGTAAATAGGCGGAATTTCCATTTCCGAAAGGTATCTATAGCAAAAATGTGAGTGATGTTGCCTCATTTTATGAAGGCATGCACACCCTGCTTGATTGTGGTATGTTGATGTATATTCTTGTTTAGCTGATTTAACCTTCTTGGTTACTATTTGTGCAATCAATTTTCCTTTGCTATAACTTAATAGCCATTACAGATGGTAATAAGTACATTTAGAAAGGAATGGGCTGATATAAGTTTCTGTGCCAATATTTATCATACCTCATTGAAGCTTTTATTCAGTTTTTTCAAATTTCAGTTACTGTTGAGTTGTTTAGGATATTTGTATGCATTGACCATCTTTCATTCATGGAAATAAATCTTATTTATTAGTGACTACAAGTATGTTCTTTCTTTTTGCTGGCGAGTAAAGTAGTAAATTATTTATTAAAATCATATGATGTGGGAGACGGAAAGAATCCCAAAGTGGGAAAAAATATTACGTGCGGATCAGATAAGTGCAGATGAGTTTGGATTTGGTGATATTAATGGTATTGTGGTGAAATATCACCACAAGACTACCAAATACCACCAATTCGTATATGTAAATTTCACGCGTAATATTCGCTCTCAAAAGTGGAGTGCTTTTGAGATTCAATATTTTATACTTTTTGAATGGCATCTCACTTTCATATTATTACTCATTGTTTGATACCAATGTTCGGACAATTTTTGTCCTGACAAGAGGGCTTGCGAGACGCAACTTTTCACCTACAAAAAGTCAAGTTGAAGATTGAGCTGAATTCTCAAAACAAGATTTTCAAAATTATGTTTGCTTTCATTTTTTAAAAATTGAGTTTGCTGCTAATCAACCAGAAGTAGTCAAAATATGCGGATAGACCTAAGTTTGATGGATGTTTCTTGACAATTAAAAAATCTAAAGAAATTGCCTAAGCTTGTAGTGCAAATGATAGTTAAGATGGTTGATAGCAAGAATCTTAGATTATGAAGATCAGATCATTAAGGCATGTCTTTAGTTTGAATATTTCAAGTGCCTCGTAAGATAACTTAGGTTTGTGTTGCAGATAGTCGTATGTTTTAGGACTAGATTCTTTAACTCCTTTACTTGTGTTGATGACCACTTCTAGCCTCTAGGGGATATTTCTCTTTGTACTGAGGTGAGACTTAATAGAGATTATTGCTAAAAATATCTCCTTCATTTCATTGATGACGGGGCTCGTAGAGAGCCTTACAAGTTGTAACATTTACAAGTAAATTCCTAGACTTCATCTATTTACAAGTAGGACCCTACATTAGATATAAATCTCAACACTCCCACTCAAGACGGGCAAAATATATTCACTAAGCCCATCTTGTCTCATAACGAAGACAAATCTAATGAGCTTAGTCCTTTAGCGAGGCAGTCCACCACTTGCTTTTCAGTGGCTAAATGACTTGGCTCTAGTAGTCCGTTATCAGCTTTTCCTTGATGAAGAACCTATCAATCTCC
>NW_018217796.1:0-4196 GCF_001263595.1 Phalaenopsis equestris | reverse complement strand
ATGGCTGAAGTAGTATCTATTGAAGATAAATTGATGAAAAATTTACTCGCATAGTTTAAACATGGACAAGGAAGTGTAGAAGATGCATAAGTAAGATGGTTGATAAAATTAAGTTAAGAGATCAAGGAAAAAAGTGGTTCGACCATGATAATTTGATAGATTTCTTGAACAAAAAGCACAAAGTAGGCTTAACATTTCAAGCTGCCAAATAGGACGAATGAATAATGATGCTTCATAAAGCCAGCCCTAAATAGTAGGGATAGGCTGATGATGATAATGATGATTATGATGATGATTGTGCAAGTATTTGTACCTTTGTAATGACATTAAGTGAAATTAAATTCAAGAAATAAAGTGATATTCTAGAATTAAATGTAACCGTCTGGTTCTACAGATTTATGCTTCTTGCTTTATTTCTTGATTTGTTGTTTGTAGCATGCGCTGTTGTTTATGATTGGCTTTTTCAAACTGCAGGTCAGAATAAACACACGCCTTCTATATCAACAAACAAAATTTAACCTCCTCAGGGAAGAAAGTGAGGGCTATTCCAAGCTTGTAAGCATGGTGTTCACATTTTACTGAGATATGTTATATCATAATTATATCTCCTCTGCTTCCTACGAATTTTGTTGACTTATGCTAATGATTTATACAAATTTAATCAAAGTTATATTCATGCCTTCTTTGATCACTGCAGGATATTCTTTTTTATGAAGCATTTTAGCGATTAATGACTATTCTTGTTAACCATTTTGGTCTAGGCCGTACTTAATTTTATTTGCTCATTTTTCTTTTAAGAATTTTTTGTCTTACTCGGGTTGTATTAAAAGTCTCTCTTTTGAATCTGTTTGAGGGCATTTTTAAGAGCAAATGTTAGGTTGTCTCCATTGCAATCTGAGCTCATGGCAAATTTTGAAAACAGCCCAAGCCAACTTAGTGTTCATGCTCTGTATCACACTGCCTTTCTAAATCTACATCCCTGCTTGTGTATTTGGTGCAGTTAGTACAATCTTCTGCACTAAAATTTCTTTGAAAAAGTTTTTATTTCCCTGAAATATCAGAATTATTGCTCTAAGTTTATGTTTTAAAGGGGTATACCATATGCTAAGTGGAAACCGATGAGCTTGAGTTTAGCTTATACTGTTAAAATGGTAATGAGCAACAACTTGACATATCACAGTTCAGTTATTCATTTGCTAAACAAGTTTCTACTAACTTGCGTTTGAATGCCTAGTACGATCTATTAAACCCCATTCACTAATCATGAAGAGAAAGGCTTGGATTTTCTTTTCTTTATGTCTGTTTTTATTTTTTGCGTACATAGGTTATTTTGAAAGCCATGACTTTAATATTAAGCTCAATGGTTTAAAGATATGATTTTGGTTAACTTTGAGTATTTTTGTTTTGCTTCTACCAGTAATGTGATAAAAGAGCATCATATGTCACCATGCATGTTTAATTCCTTTCTGATCTCATTGTTGAACTTGGATATATTGGTTATCCTTTGATTTTTAATTTTATAGGTTACTCTTCTTTGTCAAAATGGTGTAGATGCTGTCAGCCAGAATACATCTTCTGGTACAATCAGCTTAATTAAGGTGAGAAAATATGCTTTTTAACTTTCCTAGTGTGATTGTTCAGCCTACTATTTCTTTCAAACTTTAATCTTTGGCAGTCATTGATTGGACACTTTGATTTGGATCCAAATCGTGTCTTTGACATTGTAAGTTGCATACTTTCTCAGTGCACCAACCTTGCTCTTTTGTAATTTCATTTAGTTGTGCTTAAAACTTTTTTTTTAACGCTTTTTCTTTTTCAGCGTCTAACTAAATTTAAATGTTGTCAATTATTGTATATTTATAATTTTCAGTTGAATGATTGCTGTTGTAATTAGTGTTATTATAATTACTTGTTCTTTATTTGTAATTAAACTATTTAACTTGTTTCAAAGTTGAAATTCTGGAATTAAAACAGGTCTTGGAATGTTTTGAACTCTATCATGACAATAGCATATTCTATAGTCTCATTCCTATTTTTCCTAAGGTAACTCTTGTTTTTAATTATATCTGCAATTATTTTTCCTTTTTTCAGTGATAATTTTATTTTGCTTATCTTTTTGTCAGTCACACGCTGCCCAAATATTGGGCTTTAAGTTCCAGTACTATCAAAGAATTGAAGTTAGCTCTCCAGTGCCTTCTGGCCTTTATCGACTTGCTGCATTGTTGGTTAAATCAGACTTTATTGATCTTGATAGTATGTAAGTCCCGTCTTCCGATTTTAGTTTGTGATTTGAGGTTATTCATAATTTTGGCTTTTTATTCTCTATTTTTGTTTTGTAGCTTTTAATTGTGTTCTGAATAATTCTATGGATTTGCACCCTGAGTCTTTCACACATTAGTATTTGTTATGTGAATAAAAATATTTGATTAATTTACTTGTATATATGGTTTAACAGTAACTTTATCTGTTGCGTTCGAGTTTGTATTTGCAAATAAATGAGCTTACAAATTTCTATATTCATTTTTTGTAATAGTAAATGCACTGCCTAGAATTTTTTTTTTTCTTTTCACCAAATAATATTATTGGCAGTTATAAGAACCTATTTGGAATAGAAAATCCCTCAAATACCATGTATGAAAAAAGAAAAAAAAGGATTTGAATGCTCCTCAGGAATAATTCTCCAAACAAATCATGTTACTTAGATACAATCCTATGTTACTGTTATTAATGATATTCTAAACATTCTTTACGATAAAAAACTTGATGATTTATACCGAAAGTACATGCAATTTAGATAGAGTGCAACACATTGTATTGATCATTATTTTCATGTTGTTGATGATTTCATGGTTATTAAGATATATGCTTTAGGCTAGTATTCTCTGTTATAAACCATTTCATCATGATATTATTGGCTTTTGACACGCCGTTAATTAGAAAATAATTGTCATTTGGACTAGGAGTATTTTGTATGTTTAAATTATTTATTAAATTGTTACATTGTATTATTCTCATTTAATTCATAACTTGTTTCATTCATACAGAGGAATGTTGTTTTCCTTCATTTAAGAAAAAAAAAAAAATTCTATCAGAGGTTAGTTAGGACTTATTTGTTTTCTAGTAGATAGAAAATTTGTTTATAGAGATTTTATTTATTTTACTCATTTTGCCTGTGGAAATGATCTCGGCACTTTAGAGATTTTGAAGTAACTTTTTTCATTCAACTTGTGTCAATTTTACATTCAGATATGTTATGTGATCTGCTTTATTATTCTTTTTCCCACTCCCTCTCAAACTGTGCATATTTGAGGGCCTGAATGTATGCATGCTTGAGGCTGTTAATCTACACATTTTTTATAGGCCAGTATCCGTCTGCTTCCTAGTGGTAACGGCAGACTAATTTTTTGATGTATGCTGATTTTTACTGTAGTCTGCTGTTTTAGTTGATCATAATTATTGTTACTTTCAGATGTGTCCATTTACTTCCGAAGGATGAGGAGGCATTTGAGCATTATGATGCTCTCATTGCAAAGCGATTTGAAGAAGTTTGTTCTTTCTTCTTTTATGCTATTTTCACTTTCAATATTTCATCTCCAAAACTTTGTTTTCTTGCTAAATGTTTGAAAAAAAGAGTTCATAATTCTTTCTTGATTCCAGCTATAACATATTCTATAGGAAATTGGTTTTAAATTACCCAAGCACTGTTCTTTTACTCATTCATATACTTAATGCATTGGCTTTGGTAATGCAGTGGGCATTGCCTTTTTGATGATTGGTCATCGGCACAGTACTTGATACCGGAGTTAATGCAAAGCACGACTCGAATGACACATATTTTATTGCTGCAATCAGGAAATTACAACAAAGACGCTTTGACATAACAACACAAGCACGTAAAACAGTAACCAACTAATAAGGACAGAAATAATAAAAGATACAACACAATGATAGGAGCGACCATTTCAATTGAAGCAGGGTGGTTCTGGTAAGGATAATGCTGGACCAACAGTGCCGGTAGTCCACTGAAGGGAGGCTGAGAAGACTGGTGGCTGCTGGGAGGATCTGGACAGAGGATTGGACAGTGGGCACAAGCAGCCCTCGCGTCAGCACTAGCATCTCAATGTCATCCATCTCCTTTTCTTTAATTTGCATTATCTAGCCAACCTATTCCCACAATCTGGGATAAGCACAAAAAC
>NW_018217795.1:0-4171 GCF_001263595.1 Phalaenopsis equestris | reverse complement strand
TGAGAAAAACAATGAGTGATAAGCTTCCAATTCATTGCCATGTAACTTGTTGGTGATAAAGAGGTTTTTGTCTTACTATTAACTATGAGATCTTCAATGCACAAGTTAGACTAAAACATTAGAGATGAGGGTTTATTTCAATTGAAAACAATGAAGTAGCAGAAGATAATGATAAATGGTGCCCTTTCTGATAACTGGAGAAAAAGGTTATATATTGTAATGCACTATTTAATTAAAAGAGAGTGTGAAAATTTGAGAGATAATATATGCAATGTTTTCAAATTATAAAGCATATGCAGTGCATAAATATTTTATTTTTTTTGTTAGTACTAAATGAAATGCAAAGAGGTGTTTATACTATGGTGTTCTTAATTTGCTTAAGCCTATACATATTTTGTTGCATTCATTATTAACAGAAAAATATTGGAGGATACAGTAGACTTGAAATATGATATAGCATACTAAAGGAATGTTATTAATATACCTAAGTTGAAGAGAAATGTAGAAGGTGAACTTTCATATTAATATTTTTAATATTTTTTATTAAGAATAAGAATTAACAAATGAAAATAAGGTTAAAATTAAGTTTTTGGCAAAAAAAATTAAAATTTGAACTTAGCATAAAAACACTAAATTTTATAAAAAGGCTAAATTAAATGAATGAAGTTTTAAGTCTTATATATATAAAAAATAAATTAAGAAAAAATAATTAGTCATCTTACCCTTTTTCATTAGCATGATCAATTTCTTCTTCATGTAGAATTTTTTTCATTTTTAGAATCCTTTTTTTTTATTCTTCTCATGTTTTAAAGAGTTAATCCCATCTTTTATTTCTTGGATAATTGAAGTAGATGTAGGTTGGGATGAACTAGCCCAAATTATAGATGAATCACTTTTTTTTACCTATTAAGTGTTACAGAGCATCTTCAATCAATTCTCTATGATTCCTCCTTAATTTATATTCAGATGAGATTTTAATAACCAAATCATTGCTAGTCAGTATTATTCATTTCCCTAATTAATTACTCACAATTTTCTTTAAGATAATCCAAACAAATTGGACTTGATAATATCTCTCAATTTGAATTTTCTTTTCGAAGTTTGGTTGCACTTGATAAATATTCTAGATATGAAAAGAGGGAATTGAGTATTCTTCGGTCAGCCCTAGTTTATAGCTTTATTATACAATTAATTAATCATCTAATAATTTTATATAATATTCCCTCATAATTTAAATACTTAAATTTCAATGAAATTGAAATTTTTAATATTCTTCTCACATAATCAAATAATTAAATACATGCACATAATCATACAAGAAAAAAATTATGTCTCAGAAGTTTAAATAAATAGTCTTAATAATAAGTCATCATCAAGTTCCTCATGATTAGTCCGATTATTTTTTTTATTTTCCTTGTATTTGATCACATTACTTACCATGTATTACATCAACTTTATTCTCACAAAATCCTAATAAATATCGCACTCACATGAAATTATTGGATGTGTAGAAGTTAATGATGGTTAATGTTGTTGTTGTTGTCACGTCAAAGCTTATAGGCTCAATTGAGGGGAAGAAACTTGTGGGCTTTATAATACTATATTGCTAGTTCGATACCCTAAGCCCTTATATTATCAAACCTTATGCCTAAATTGGCTTATGTCAAGGCAAAGGGCTTCATTGCATTTCATGCAAGTACGTGATAATGTGAAGCACTTGCTTCATGCTCGTTCGACAAGAGAACATGATGTCAAGTGGACCTTCATCATCACATCACATTGCTTCGAATGCGAAGCACACTTCAAAACATGCTTTTGACAACCATGTATGAACTTGATTAGCTTAATCATTCTTTGAGAAACACATAAAAGCATGATCATGAGTTAGTTGTCGTTGTCCTCGCAATACATCAGTTGTTGGTGTGCATTTGAAATTATTGGCAAGGAGCATTAGAAGTTAGGTGGTAAATAACAGACAAATTGGTCATTCTCCCACTAGAGGAGAGACTTAGTGATTAAGAAGATGTGAGTTATTTAATGGTGGTTGACAAACATTATATATTGATAAGTATTAGATGATAGTTGATACAAATGCTAAAACTCAAGTGATAATTGATAGTTAGCTTAGTCATTCTTCTAATAAAAAGGAATATTGGGTGATCAAGAAGGCAAATATTGTTGTTCATGGAAAGTCGGTCATTGGTACACTTTGGGTGATTTTTATAAGAATATCCATTATTAGGTGATAATAAATCATCAACATGGACTGTTAAAAGGAGGGGAGATTAGATGATGGAGAAGATGAGAATGGATGTTAGTAGCTAATTGGTATTGAATGTTGGTCATTTTATTAACAAGGATCAGATTAAAACAATCGAGTGATAAGTTTCATATGTGTGTGGATTGTGGATGTTGAGTGTTAGTTATTGGCAAGCTCAGGGTGTTCATCGCCCTGGAATACCTAATGTATGGAGGCAATGGTAGTCATCTTGATCATTTTTCTAATATTAGTATATATCAGTAATTGGGAAGAGCATCAAACGTTAGTAACCGGTAAACAATGAATATTGCTCAGTGATTTGCATTTAGTAAAAGGCGAAAGTAAGAATCAATATCCATGAATAATTAATGTTGATGTTTGTCGATAGTAAGTTTTGGGCAATAATGAGTGTTATATGATGAAAAGCATCAGGTTGATTGAAGATTAATAGTAGGCGTAATGTCGGTCGACGATCATCAAAGCATAATAATCATATCAAATTTAATTTCTATTTATTAAAAATTCCCCCTAAATTTGCAAAAGCAAGATCTTTTTATGAATTTTTACTGTAAAAATTTTAAGTCATTCCCAGAAGTTTCTTGAATACTCCATTGACTGATATTGAATGTCCCTTCTGATTATTTTTATTTTTGCGGACATCTTAATTTGTTAATAAACTTGAGATTTAACAATATTGGAGTTATTTAGATGATAATTTCAACTATAAACTCAAAATTTTGAAAAGGTTAAGCATCTTAAATGATTTTAAGAAGCTTTTAATTATATTTTTGTGCTTAATTTATGCACATTTGGATTCTTTTCTAGACATAGTATCATTAAGAATGTGAAACATAATGTCTTCATTACAAATTTATTGAAAAACAAAAGTTCACATGATCTTTATCTTCATCATTGAACTTTCTAACCTAAATAAATTATGATTTGACAACTGAAATTGCATCAAATTGTGTTTCTAATTAGAAAAAAAAATTGAGACTCCTATTATTTGCCTCTTTATATTTGAACAATGACATTTGTAAGTCCAAATAATGTCCTTTAAAGTTGTTCATCTAAAAATTATAATTCATGTGAAATTTTAAGGAATGTTCCCTCAAAGTCAGTGACTCCTTTGTGGCTGAGTTATGTAGGGAAGATGCCCCTCTTCATTACATGAAATTTATTATATCAGTTTATGAGATATCACCATTTTTCTTCACAAACTCTAATTTTTCTTCAAGGAAAAAGGGCAAAAACATAACTCAAACAATGATTGACATTCATCATAATTTCAGTCTATAGTCTTCCTCCAAAAAAAAATGGATGTGTCACTTGTACAAATTTAAATTTATGTGATGTGATAATTGTTTCTATAGTATATGATTGCACATATTTCAATCTGATTTTGAGATCTGGTAAGTCATGCATGTTTATTTTATGTTTATTGACTCTCTTTGAGTTTTATAATTGATTTTATGCCCAATTTATTCATCAATTTTTAGTGATTTTGATTTGTACAAGATTTAAATTTATAAAATTTAATCTTATTATATTCAAATAATTTATCTCATTTTGTTTCATATTCGATCTAAAAATTGTCTTCGACGGACTATAGAACACATTTGTTTCTATTTTGAGCATAATTTTATCTATTTTTATAAGCATTATCAGTGGAAAAATAAAAAGTTTACTATTGTATTTCTCCTTTTAAAGGATTCAATACTTCCTTGTAAAACTAGATTTTCTATATTTTTTTTTGTTTGTTTTGTATTCAAGAAATTTTTATTTATTTATTAGTTATCTTTCATAATCTTTGAAATTCTAATTTTTAAGAGGTAAGAGAATTTATCTTAAAATCATAATAAAAATAAAACAATTCTTATAATTACATTTATAAGGGTTTAGAGAGAAGTC
>NW_018217794.1:0-4150 GCF_001263595.1 Phalaenopsis equestris | reverse complement strand
AAAAAAAAAAAAAGGCACCGGTGCTTACATTAATCATGTGAACTATGTTCATTAAGAAGAATGATCTATTAAGTTTAAAGAGTATACAGCTCGTAGAAAAGCAAAGAAAAATCCAGTGAAGAGGCTTAAAAGTAAATCTCTTTAATTCCCTCTGTCTCCATTTATTATTTGACGAGTTATTATAGAGCTCAAAAGTTGGTCTCGTAGCAGAAAGGTTGCTTAACGAAGCGCAGATATCCTTCTCCCTCTTTAACGTAAGCGTTCAGCCGTGGAATTTGCTCGATAAGAGCCCAATCTTCCCCTCCTCTCAGACATCTTCTAAGCACCCTTTCATTGCACCATAACTGAAGCAGGAAATCATCTTCATCTTCCTGAGCTTCTCTTCCACTTAGCCTCTCTTCAATAAGCCTCAGTAACCACTCTGGTAGACAATCCATGGAATCATCAACGAGTTCCAGCTGCCGCAACCCATCCAAACTCTCCACATATTTTAAAGCATAGCACTCTCTCAATGCAAGGCGTTTCAGTGCAGGAAGATTTGAGATCCTCTCCAAGCTTGGATTGAAATGCATGTCAACCCATTCAGCTATGTGGGTGAGATTACATACTTCTTTAATCCTATTAGCTCCGGTAACAAAAAGCTTTTTCAAACCAGTTCTACCCAGTCCATTAGGAAGTGATCTCAGCCTAGGACAGTCTACAATGATCAGTTCATGCAAACGAGGAAATAGCACGAGTTTCTGTGAACCATCACTCTTCTCTAATTGTTCATACGAAAAGAACCATTCATCCAGATTCTCCATGCGATGGAACGTAAGAAGTTGAAGCATTGGGAAAGCTATTTTGCGCTCAGACCTTGCTGCTGCTACACCTCCACCAAGAAATTCTAGTCCAATGCATTTGACTGCATTTGCTCCAGCAATATAAAGTATTCTCAATTGTGGCAATTGGCCCAGCGGAGGAAGCAGAGGACACGACATGTTGTCCACTAGATCTAAGATTGATAAATATGGAAGATATGATCCAAGTGACAGTGATAGCATCCACTTCGGGTAACTTAGGCCGAAGTATCCTTTGATATACAGTTGTTCCAGGGATTTGGATGGGACTAATTCCTCAAAGAGCTTTTCAATTAAAAAGGGTTCCTCGTTTTTGTGATCATTACTATGAACAGGACTACAGGAAAGCAGCAGCTCCTTGAGTTGAGAAAGTTGTCCAAGAACTAAAGAGCCTGAATGAGCCCTTTCCAGATTGTATAGGTTGAGGATGCTAAGTTTGGAAAGAGAGCTAAGCTCCTTCAATGTACTGTGCATTATTACCTGTTTTCCTCCAACCTGATTACTGATACCGTCATCTCCCACAACAAATCCTTTGAGGCCATTGAGCTGCTTCAATCTCTCTATGCCTTTGGGTATGAACTTAAGCGGCGTATCAGAAAGAGCCAAACGCCTTAGATTTTGTAGCTGAGTAATACTACTTGGCAAATATGTCAAATTTTTACATCCACAAAGACTCAGAAATTGTAAGTTAGTTAATCGCCCAATTGATTCAGGCAGCTCTCTTATAAGTGTTCTGTCGAGATCAAGATGTCTCAAATGAACTAAATCTCCAATGGCATTAGGAATGCTTTCTATCTCATTTTCTGTAAGGTCAAGAACTCGAAGATGCATAAATCTTACCAACTCTTTAAAATCAACTGCTTGAAATCCACTGAAAATGAACAAAGTTCTCAAACATTTCGACTCAGGTATTGCACCAAGGACACCAGTAGCTGTCCCTTTCCCTGCCACTGCTAGCCGTCTTGGCTTTGTCAATGGTATGGTGGTTTTTTCTGTAACATTTCCGCTGAAACCTTCATCCCGGGATATGAACTGAGCAAGAGCTCGAAACAAATCATGCATTTTGCAATATGTACCCTCATAGTTAAGAGGATTCAACTGCAGAAGGTTTCTCCGAGTTAACTCGTGATAGTATTCCTCTGCTGTATCTTCCATTAAAGAATGTCCCTCTTCTTTTATGAACCCTTCTGCTACCCACAGTCTAACAAGATCTTCACGGAACAACATCCAATCCGCAGGGAACAGAGAGCAATACAGAAAGCATTGCTTCAAGGGAGATGGCAGGTCATCATAGCTGAGGTATAATGCACCCCTGAGCTCTTCAGGAAGCTTGCTCATGCACCATGCATTATTGTTGAGAACCTTCTTCCACTCATGCACAACTGGCTCCTTCCTTGCTAGAACTCCAGCCATAGCCTTTATAGCAAGAGGAAGACCATGACATTTTTCAATGATTTGAATACCGATTTCTCTCAGATTATAAATCACTTCCTCTCTTCCACCGATCATTACAAGCCTTCTTTTGAGCATTTCCCATCCAGTTTCAACTGGAAGTTGAACAACAGGATGAATGTATACACTTCCCATTTGCTTGGCAACATTTTCATCTCTGCTTGTGATTAAGATCAAAGCATCAATCTGCGCGCTATGAAGTGGTTTTCGAAGCAAATCAATCCATACATCAGCTCTCCATACATCATCAAGTACCAGAAAAATACTCTTCCCGGATATGGCTGATCTTACTAAAGGCTCAAGCTCTGCTTTAGTATTAGCATCTCCATAACTCATCTTAGCTCCTCTTAGCATTTGTTTCAGCAAATCAATCTCATTGTAATTTTGTGAGACACAGACCCATTCTTTGATCTGGAACTCAGCTTGAATCTTGTGGTGGTTGAAAATTTTCTGAGCTAAAGTGGTCTTCCCTATCCCTCCCATGCCCGTAATTGCAAAAACGCTAAGTTTCCTCACATCCCCTCTAGTCATCAACTTAATCAGTTCTTTGGTTGCGTCTTCAATCTCTCTGCCAACAACTTCAAGCTCAGCTGCTATTGGAGAAGTCTGATGACTATTCACCATTGTAGGATTTGTTTTAGAGTTATGATGATCTAAGTTGAACTGTGACCGGTCTTTGTAGATCTCTTCAAGCCTACCATTGAGGTTATTAATCCTTTCACCAATCTCATAGCGATGTGGAGCACTGAGAAAGCAAGAGAAGAAAGAGGAGTTGCAGCAGGATTTCGAAGAGGAAGAGGGCTTTTCATCAAGCAATTGGGAGCCCTCGATCAAGCAGAGATCAATGATGTCCTCTGCATCATACATGACATCTCTGAGCTCGCTAATCCAGTTGTTTATGGCGGAGTCTTCCAATCTTTTCCTCTCAGCGTCATCCAAAACTTTTTGAATCCTTACCATTAGCCTTTGCAGCTTTTTCAGATCTTCTTTAACGCCGAGCAACATGGCTGCCTTCTCGTCAATAAAACTCGTCAGCCTCTCCAAGCACTTGCCTACAAAGGCATCTAAGATCATCGACATCTTGCCCCTTCAGAGATTGCAGCTACAAGGAGAAGTTGAGCTTCTGAAGAGCAGCGTCTCAGAACAAGGAAGGGACTGGAAAACCCTATGTACCATCTTATTTGATGAATCGCTAAAACCCATGTGGTAGAATATTTTATATCTAAATTAGATTTACATTCCTAAAATAATTTAGATTCATAAATCTTAATATTTCTGTCATATCTTCCCAAACAATTAAGAGGTGTTTAGTCCCATTATTTCAATAGGATTTATTGAATCGCACCCAACATTAAAAAGACACAACCTTTATGTATTTCTAAAATTTTTATTCTATGATCTAAATTTTATCCAAAAAATATTTTGTTTGGATAATAGATGTGATTCATGGAAGGGGAAGAGAAATTCAGACATAATATTTTCTCCAATTTTACAATCATTTCATATTTAATTTGAATTTAAATATTTAGTAAGAAAATGAGAATTTAAATTCGTTTAAAGTTGAATCGATTTCTCTAAATATATCAGCCTTTATAAGTATTTGAATTGAGTTTCACAAATAAAAATGATTACATCGATGAACATTCTTAGACTGATGTTATTTCTAAAATAATTATAGGAGCTGTTTTCAAGGCCATGTGAACTGCCGGCAGCTTGTTTTGAGGCACGGACTTATTGGTCAGTATTTGGGCCCCACTCGGTCAGCACCCCGCTTCTGCTGGATGTATATCCCTATTATTCTGCTTAACCCAATTAACGAAATAAAGTTTAAGCAGATTTTTAACTATAACTGGAGGCAA
>NW_018217793.1:0-4097 GCF_001263595.1 Phalaenopsis equestris | reverse complement strand
TGTGTGCGCGTGTGTGTGTGCGCGCGTGTGTGTGTTTGTTATTCATGAGTGTGCAACCGATGATCTGTTGGATTACAGCTTCGGTGTAAGTCCTCTGTCCCGGGTTTGAATCCAACTGAGTCGAATTAACACATAAGGTGTGGAAAGACAATATATTGTATTCATGAATTTAAAGTTATTAAACAATTAAAGTTTGCTAGGGTTTAAATAAAAAGTAGATGCTTATTTTCAAATAAAAAAAAATTAGAAGGTATCTAATTTTGATTTCTTAGATGAAATATGCAATTTATTTATCCCAAAATAGTACGTAAGTTTCAACTTATGAAAAGGTGCTTGGTGAAATATTTCTATCATTATTTTTTTTTAATTTTAATATGATATAAATTGGTATAATTATTTAATCATAGCATTGAGGGTGTGTATTTTTTAACCGTGGTTGTATGAAATCTCAGTTCAAAAATCGGTGTAGAAAATCTGTTGTTTAAAAACTGGTGTTTCAGAAGAAGTGGATCTGTTTGAAAAATTCAATTTTGAAAGTGCTATGTGAATAAACAACTGAAATACCCTTCTGCTTGTATTAATGAGTTAAAATAAAGAAATAATATATTATTTTTTGGTTGTGGTTAATATAATTTTTAATATGAACTTTGAGAAATAAATATTATTGATTGAAAAGAGAATTAACTGATTTTAATATCTTTTTATAGCCTTGTGCAAAATTTTGATCTTATTATATATAATGTGTGATATTATTAATCCTGCCATTTATTATATTTCACTTTAACATCATTGATTATATCATTTATTTATTATTTTTTTTGAGAGGGAGGCAGAGCTTTGACAGTTTTGGAAATCCTATAGAGTTTCTTCATTCCTTCTCAGTTCTTTCATGATTTTTCCCTCTCTATTAAGAAATTTATTGGATCTTTCTCTCTTTTTCTCTATTTTAATTCCGTTACTATTTTTAGGGGATTAACCCCTAACATTTTCCGATTTATGACTTCCTCTTCTCACTTCGCTCTCCTCCTCCCCATGTCCCTGTAGAACTTTAAGTTAGAAGGGCTTAGTTTCTTCCAATCTCTCAAACATTGGTTGTTTTGATCTTTCTTACATTCGCTGTGCAGATGATCAATCTCAGATGATAAGGTTGAGGCCGGTTCGAAACCTTGAGATCTTGCATTAGTTGGGTATGCTTCAGGCCAAAGGCCTTTTTATGAGAATCTTCTTTAAGTGATTGGTAAGATTTGGAAACTGAAAGGTTTGGTGGTTCTCCTTTCTCTTTCTGAGGGTTTCTTTCTTTTTAAGTTTACTTGTTTGGAAGATCTTGAAAATGATTTATCTGCTAGACCTTGGTTCATTAGTGAAAAACCTTTCATCTTTAATAAATGGATTGCATATTTTAAGCATATTTTGGAAGATATCAAGGAAATTCCCATCTAGGTTAAATTTCTAATTCCTCGGATGTTCTGTTGGACTGAAAATGGGATTTCAAAAATTGCATGTAAAATTGATATTCCACTTGAGGTTGATCTTTAATGTCTAAATGTTCGTTTGCAAGGGTAAATATTCAAATAAGTATATATTCACCGCTTCTTAAATCTTTTACTATTTTTTTTTAAATAAAGAATATGTTATCCCTATCGTTTATGAATGGAAGCCGGTTCCTTGTACTATTTGCTCTATATTTTCTCACAATCCCTCTAACTGTCAAAAATCTTTCTCTTTACTTTCTGTTGTTCATATAAAATTATAAAAAGGAATCGGTCAAGACCGAATATTGTGTGAATTTTGAAATTGTAGTAGATTTGTTAATTTTATTAGGTATTCTCAAGGACCTCTTAAATTTGAGGTTCTTACTCGATTTCTATTCCTCTTAATGATTCTTTTATCTCTGTGGATATTCACCTGTTGATCATGTTTCTAAAGTTGATATTAAAAACCCTGTGAATAATTTTGTTAATCCTAATGATGAGAATAATGCAATTTTAAATCCTTTTAATGCTCATTTAGAGGAGAATGCTTCAAATACTTCTATTCAGAATAATGTTCCTTCTTAGAATAATTTTCTTGATGTTACAAATGATAATAATGATGTTTCATATGATCTTATTCCTTCTAACACCATTTATATTCAAGATAAAGGTGTTAATGTTAACACAGAAATTGTTACTAATACTATTTCTCAAGGCAATGGTATGGCCGTAAATAATTTTCCTATTACTAATGTTGTAGTCATTATCAGAAAAGTTCCTATCAACATTCTCTCTACTTCGAATGTTTCTATTAGAAGTAAAAATGACAAATATAAGTGATATGCAATTTTTATTTTTTCTTCAATTATTTTATGTTTTTTTCCTAATTTGACTGCCTAGAATGTGAGGGGATTTAATGGTGAATCCAATCTTGCTGACTACAAGAATTTTTTAAAGATTTTGAATTTGATTTTTTATATTTTTGGGAAACTAAATTAAATTATTCTCTATTAATTGATCTTCTATTTTTATCTCATTTCAAAATTGTTCCTAATGAAGGAAGTGTTAAAAATTTTCAAATTGTTGATAATGAGAGGATTTAGATTAAATGGAATGCAGATCGTTTGAATTTTACGGTTATTGGTATGGATGCTCAATTTATCCATAGTTTTGTTTATGTCTCTTCCTCTATTAATTTTTTTGTGACTGCTATCCATGCAGATAAAAATGCTTATGTTAGGAAATGTTATGGATCTCTATTGATAATATTGATGATAATTTAAACTCTCCTTGGATAATTTTTGGAGATTTTAATTGAAAGTTGATGTGAAAGTGGGCATGCCCCTCCTCTGCCAAGTGAACTCTATGGTTTTAATAACTTTATTTTAAAATATGGTTTTATTGAGCTTCATAATTATGGTTACCCTTTTAGTTGGTTTAACAACCAATTGAATAATTCTATAAGTTGCCTTCTTGACAGAGCCCTTTGCAATGCTCAAAGGGTTGATTCTCTTCATTCTTATTTCAAAGTTTTAAATGCTTATTTTTTTATCATCATCATATTTTAGTCTCTTTAGGTAATTCTTCTAATGTGCATTGTAGATTTTTGTATAAAAGTTATTGGAGTTTTTGTCATGACTTTTTTAACATTATTAATAATGCTTGGAAGATTACTGTGAAAGGAGATCTAATTTTTTCTTTTCAAAGTAATTTTCATAATGTCAAATTAGCTCTTAAGATTTAGTATTGAAATTCTTCTACTGTTTTATTTTCTTATATATCCGATCTTAAAGTCCAGTAGGATAAGATTATGATTCAACTTAAAAATTCATCTCTTTCCAATGCACTTATGGAACAAGCTTCTTCCATTCAAAAGTATATTTCTAATGCTTGTTATTGTGAGTATAAATGAGCTAAACAAAGAGCTAAATGTTTTTGGTTATCTAAAGACGAAGATGATGTTAAATTTCTCTATCAAAAAGCTAGAATTCATTAGAATTCTAATTTTATTAAGAAAGTTTTAGTTAATGGTAGCTTCATTCATAATCATGATGATATTATTAGGGAAGCTATTAAGTTTTACTCTGATTTGCTTATGGTCCGATTAACAATGATCATCTTTTTGGAAATAATTTTCTTATAAAGAATTTTGTCTCTGATGATCATATTTCCTTACTGAACCAAAAATTTTCGAATGAGGATGTTAGAAATGCTTTATTTTCTATTGATTCTAATAACAACCTGATGTTTTTTCTTCCAAAGTTTTTTAAGAATACCTGGGATATTGTTGGAAAAAATTCTATTTCTATTGTTAATAATTTTTTCATTACTTATATGCTTCTGCATAGGGTGAAGCATAAGACTTTAATTTTATTAACTAAAAGCCCCAATGCTATGACTTTTTCTGACTTTTATCAAATTTCCTCATGTAATAGCTTTTATAAAATTGTTGCCATTTTGTTAGTTGATAAACTTAAACTTATTTTGCCTAAGATTATCCATCTTGTCCAGTCCATGTTTATTATTGTTTGTGATATTGCTAGTAATATCATTATTAGCAAAAGAATTTCTCTATGGTTTCAATTCTTGTAGTAGCTGTTGACCTCACTTTTGGTTGAGGTCTAG
>NW_018217792.1:0-4060 GCF_001263595.1 Phalaenopsis equestris | reverse complement strand
GTGTCCTGAAAACATGCCCAATGAATAGAGCATACAAAGGAGAGAGAAAAAAAACAGTAATGAACAATAAAGAGTGCGTTAACATTATTCATGATTTGGACCCTCTATTTAAATAAAAGGGTTTCAATCTTACAAAATTATAGATTTGCATCTTCATCATTAACTTTTCTAAGGGCCCTTTAGTAAATTACATGAACATTTGAATATAATAAGGCCGGTTGGTTTATCCGAACAGTGACAAGCTTTTCGGCTGCTCAGTCTGCTATCACTCTTTTGATACTTGATTCGGATTTGAGTTATCCGACGATCGGTTCAAAGAAAGCAGATTGTCATTTGAAAGGCCGATATCCTTTAACACGCTTGTTGGCATCTTACGTTTTCCTCGTCAGCCTCACGTCCGTCGATCATTTGGTAACTGTCTGTTGTCAATTATTCTACACGACCGGTTATGTGATCGATCGTCCCTTCCCTATGAGCCGTCTGATTATTTTGAGTTTCATGCCAATATATTTTTTGTATACAAGCCCTAACTTTAAAATTCTACCATATGCATTTCACTTTAGAGTGCACTTTAATAAAACCAATATTGAAAAGAAAATTTGAGAAGAGTAAGAAATACATTGAAAGCATGTTGAAGGAAAGAAGAGGAGAAAAGTACTAACCTTGAGAAAAAAAATGGTAGTGAGGGCTTCTATTGGCAGCACGAGGGAGGAAAAAAAACACTTGGTAGAAGACTAAAGGGATGATTACTTCATGGAGCATACTTTCAATGGAAGGAAGAGGATTTTCTTTTTTTTTTTTTTTTTGGACATTATTTTTCATCATTTTTCATTCTATATCCAGAAGTACATTTTTTACCATCAATAAAATACTTTTATGTAAATCTCGATCTATCAACAAAAGAAAATGTGGAGTCTTTCGTAGTTAATTTCAAACCAACTGAGATTGTTTTGCAAAAGGGAAATAAACTGGCCTTTACATGCGTCTATGTTGAATAATCAAATACTGAAATCAAAGCAGATTGAAATACTGCAAATCTTATGTGTGTTTCAGTTTAAGTATCATTACAATATTTCTTTTAACAACATTTGATAAATATATTTATACATAATAACTCTTATGTGTGGTCCCAATGGATTGTCTATTTGACATAAGGGTCTAAATCATTCAAGGGCTTGCTTATCCTTTTAATGAGAGAAGAGGCATTTATTCAGGGAAGGTAGCTGTTCTATTTCAGAAGAGCATGACTAGTTGCTTTCAGAGCTTTATGATTGATGTCCCCATAACTATGATCGATGGATAAAGATCAAATATTAAAACTTTTTATAAAATTTTCTGTAATTGACCGCCCTTTGCCATCAGATTTCCACAAAATGATGCCACATAGAAATTTGTGTTTTATTGTAGAATTACAAAATTCATGGAAACTTAAGCAGTGTTTGGCTCCAACTTAGTTTTAGGTTAAATAGGATTTATCAAATCAAGTGATTCCGATAAACTTTTTTGATAGAGTTGGAGCTCGTGAGTGACAGTAGAACAAATCCTTAATCTGTCACACAATTGGATTTATTAAATCATAATTTAGGTCGTAGAAGAGGACAGAACACGAGAAAAAGAATATCTGACAGTATATGAAAATTTTCAATTTGACTGAACATGGATTTAATTTTCATTTTTATGATGTTTTGCTGGATTTAAGTTAATTTCATGGCTTATTCTTATTTAAAATGTGTTTAGGTCAACTTTTCCTTTACTTCGCAGTTTGAACAGCACTGAGACATTCATTTGGTTGCTTTGTTTCTTCTGTGTTTCCGAATCACGGTGTTTGCAAAACAAAGTTTTACGAACGCTTAAGCAATGTAGCGGCCCGCATCTTGACACATTTTTCATAACCTTAATAAGGATAAAAAATTTCTTCTAGGAAATAGTAAGGAAGAATGATTTAAGGAATTCTTCATTGGATCTTTATTATGATATATGCTTACAAATCATCGAAATCACAAATCTCCTTGAATATTAAGAAAGACTGAGAATTTCTTGCAGTATATCTTACAAGAGCCCATTAGCATCCTAAAAACTTTCGAGATCTTTGGATGATGAAGAAATTGTCATTTGATAATATGATTGAAGTTACAAAACTTAACTATTTTGAAGAACATAAAAGTAATTATAGTTTAAGAGTATTATACTTTATGTTTAAGAAATTGTTCTATTGAATCAGAATATCAAACTCATCATGTTTCAAGTGGGGAGGTTTATTGAAAGGTGCAATATGTCACACACTAATAAATTTCATATATTTTTAACATGGAAATTTATGCAGTATGTAAAGATAAGAAAAACATATATATTCAACAAGAAGTTGTGGAGCAAGGCCATATTTTTGTATGATATATACGATGTAAAAAACATTTATTTTCATAGTAAACTAAAAATCTGAAAACTGTAAATTCCAGAGTTCCAAAAGATCTGAATATTATTCAGTTTGTTTTTTAACTGAATTAAGTTCTCAGTCATAGGTAGAAAAGAACTAATAGATTCAGCTTTATTTATTTCATATTCTAGTTATAAAAATTAAATAGTAGAATAAGATTCCACAGCATCAACCTTACATCAAATCAAGTTAAAAATTTATCAAAAAAAAATAAAAAAATTAGAATAACTGACCTGATGAATATTAGGATTCAAACCTACAAAAATATTTTTTTAAAGACCACAATTAACCACTGTCCACTGGACTACCACTAGCTAGAAACAAAAATACAGACTGCTTCAGATGGAGCATGTGATATTATGCTTCAAAATCATTTAAGTAATGCACGAATATGGCTTTCACTAGAGAAGAAAGATTTGTAGAAGTCGAATAATTTAATATTAGTATTCATACATGGTGAACAAATAAGATAACAGCTACTGCAACTAGTGATGCTGAAACACAAAAAAGGATATAAAAACTTCAAACTCCTGAAATGTGAATGCAGCAAAGGAAATCACAAGAAGGATAATGAGTTATATTTGTCGTTCTAAGGGATCAAATTGAGGTGTAGGACACTCGTTTTATGGTTTATATATCCAATATCGTGTCCATTTAATGGAAAAATGTGCCTTTTTCTTCACCTTGCTTCTTTAAAATGTGCCTTTTTCTTCACCTTGCTTCTTTCCCTTGACCATTTACAGCACAAGCTTCAAGTCTCTTCCTCCATGCTTGCTGAAAAAAAAAATTCTACGGTACTGCTTTGATTGAGGTAATTGAAAGATTAAATAAAAAAAATAAAGATGAAATGGTAAATGAATTGACATGAAAGAAATCAAAAGAATTATTTTGTTAAAAAGCTTCCCAATTTCATTAACACTTGGGCTTGTATTGAACCATACACATTTACAAATAAATCCCTAGGCTTCAATTTGAACCCTACATTAGATATAAATTTCTATACTCCCCCTCATGATGGGCAAATGATATCCGCTAAGCCCATCTCGTCACATAACCTAGACCAGGAGTGTGCATTCAGTCGGTTTGGCTGAATCGGTTTGAAAATCTTACAAACTGTAAGGAACTAAGTTCCAGGATCCAAATAACCGATCCAAAAAAATTTTCAGGAGAACCGCACTAGTCAAACCGAATTAAAATTCGGTTTGATCGATTCAGTTATACAGAAACCGATATTTAAGAACTTGTGAAATATAACCAAAATTTAATTCAGTGGTTCACATCTTTTATTTAATTTCTACAATACTTGTGAAAATATGGGAATACTAAAATTATAGTATAATAAATGAATCACGAAAATTGAAACATTATGATAATTAAACATGGTTTATGTCCAAGTACAGTAAGCTTTTCACTGTTTTATTATTTGTAGTGTTGTTTAGTAGATCGGTTTCTTACTTTACACCGAAATTTTAATTTTAATGAGAATTTTAGTTCGATTTTTTGTTAGTCTGATTTTTCTTTTTTAAAAACAAACCGTAACCAATAAACCAAATTATACAAATTTTAAAGAAGCATACCTAACCGTTATTTAAAAAACCGAACCAAATCAATAAATTGGTTCGGTTC
>NW_018217791.1:0-4004 GCF_001263595.1 Phalaenopsis equestris | reverse complement strand
TAAGTTACACGGAGGTTACAAGAGAGTTACACGGATGTTACAGGAGGGTATAACCCGAATATAACCCCCATTACCCCCTGAATAACATTTGACATATGCAGCGCCCGCGTGCGCAAATATTACGCAAGAAAGTTCATAAATTTGGATCTCCAATCATGGAAGGCTACATCATCATACATACAAATTTGGGCCCACATTGCCTCTCATAATTGGACCTTTGGAGGCAATATTTTCTGACCTTCAGCTCCAAGCCTCTCCCCATTGCCCTGATCACCTCATGTAAGGGAGTAATATAAATTTTTTATATTCTTAAATTAAATCTTAGTAAATTAGAATATTAGTTCATTTAATTCATATTTAATAAAAAATAACTTTTTAAATTCAAAATATTATGCATGTTCTCGGCCTCGGAGCAAACTTATTATTGAATAAATCAATGTAATTAAAAAATTTTTAATTTTTAAATGAGTTAAATATGAATAATTTTTTTGTTCATATCTAAATAAATAAATACCTTTAATTAAATATTTTTAGTATTAATTAATTAATTATCATTAGTTTATTTTTATTTATTGCAAATTGGATCTCTGTGTTCGCATTTAATTTGGACTCGAAAGGGTTGAAAATAAATATATATTGTTTGAGAGTAATATTAAATACAAGCTAAATATAAATACATTAAATTTTAAATAAATGAAATACAAATAAATAATAGGAAGATTTACACATACATGCCAAACAGCTTCTATACATTTAAATGTCTAATATCTAAAAGTTGATATTTATAGTAATATATATACATTTTTTTTTTGAATAAAATCTCAAAATAATCCCTAATTACTTGCATGGAATTGTTTTCATCATAGAGTTTATAGAGCTGTCAAAATAATCTCGACTATAAATAATTGAAAATAATTTTTATACTTTAATATGCATAAAAAATTATTAATTTTTTATAAAGTTAATAATAGAGATATTATTGATATAATATGAAGATTTTAAGTGTTAGAAATATAAAAATTAAAATAAGTGTTTCTTTACGTGGCATTTATGTAAATACCACAATAAAAAAATCAGGCCTCATCTATGAAGAGAAGGCAGTCCTCCTTATCTTGATTCTTCTCTATCAGCATTTCCCAAAAGAAGAACAACTGCTCTTCCGCCACCTTTTCCATTACCTCCCAAAAAAGAACAGATTTTTCCCTCTCTAGTCCATCCACCACCATATGCAGAACTCACCCGAGATCTACTTCTTCTTCTTCTTCTTCACCATCTGTATATCAGTCATACTTGATGCGGTGGAAGCTCAAGGGAAAGCAGGGGTCCCATATGCCAATTACCGTCCCATCGGCCCTGGGGACATCACCGGCAGGCACGTCACTGTGGGCACTTCACTCACCACCGACGATACCTCCTCATGGTTCTCCTCCTCCGGCCGCTTCGCCTTCGGATTCTATCATGAAGACGATGGCTTCTCCATCGGCATACGCCTCTTCGCTTCCCCTTCTGAAACCCTTGTTGTTTGGACAGCGAGGCCGGAGCTGAAGCGCTTTGCAAAAGATGCCTTTTTGAACTTCACCGACAAGGGTCTGTTCGTCACACCGGATCAAAAAGCAGAGTCCTTTCCTCTGTTCAACTTCTCCTCAACGGCCACCTCTGCCGCCATGCTCGACAATGGCAATCTCGTCGTCTTCAACTCCAACTCCAGCACCTCTGATAGTAAGTCTTGCCAAGCTTATTCGAGTTGCAGCAGGACTGGGGTTAGAGATGCTGCGAAGCCCTATCTCTCGCCAAACAGGCCCTGCAGTGCATATTCGACGTGCAGATCATCTTCAGACAACATGATCTGGCGCAGCTTTGATTTCCCCACCGACACGATACTTGGAAGCCAGAGCTTGCACTGCGGCAATAACCTCACCTCCTCCGCCGGCAAGACTGATCACTCGATTGGAATCCACATCCTAAACTTGCCCTGCGGCGGCGCTAATCTGATTTCTTACAGACGGAACTCCGCCGAGAAGACTTGGGACACCAGAATATCAGGCGATGGTTGCCTTTCTCTCAACCTGGATAGATATGGCCGCCTCTACATAGACACTTCCGGCGGCAATGAGAAGGATCTTTCTGGTTATAAACCCAATACCATCGCAAATGACATGCTTTACCGAGCAACGCTCGACTCAGATAGCATTTTCCGGCTCTACGCTCTTAGCCTCCATGACAATTTGACCAAGGTGGTTAACGAGATTCCTTTTTATAAGGACAAGTGTCAGGCCAAGGATATCTGCGGCGTCAACAGCTACTGCTTCCTCGCCAACAGTAATGCGCAGTGCAGCTGTATGCCTGGATTCGAGTACATAAATCCGAACTCACAATTCGCTGGATGCCGGAGAAACAGAACGGTTCCAAGCTGCTGCCACGCGGCCGCCATTGTTTCAATGGAGGCGGTGGATAACATAGTGGGAATGGAGGATTTTGCTTACAGTATAGTCGACACGGAGAGCCAGGAAAAGTGTAGCAATGTTTGCCTCAGCGACTGCAGCTGCGACGCAGCGTCCTACATTGATCAGAAGTGTTTGAAGCTTAAGCTTCCGCTGACAAGCGGAAGGAAAGATGTCAACTTTCATAGCATAGCGTTAATGAAGTTGGCCGGCGCCGGAGGAGACGAAGTAGCTCCGGCGGGGCAGAATAGAAAACGAGAGATTTGCTACGCAGCTATTTTTATCTCCGCGGCTGTGGCCATCTCTGCTTGTATAACTGCAATAGCGGCGTTCATGACGGCTTACTGGTTTCTGTTCGGGAGGTATCGAGAAGAATGGCGCAAATGGGAGCTTGCATTAACAGAGGAGATAGCTCCCCGATACTTTTCGTACCAAGAGCTCCTCAGAGGGTCGAATGAACCGGAGCGGCAACTGGGAAGAGGGGCACACGGAACGGTACACAGAGCTGACTTGCAGATCGGCGACCAGACTATCGTTGTAGCGGTGAAGAAGCTCCACGGGGCGGAGATGGAAGGAGAAAGAGAGTTCCAAGCAGAAATGAGGCTCATTGGGAGAGCTCACCATGCAAACCTCGTTCGCCTGCTCGGATTCTGCCATGACGGCCCCAACCAGCTCATAGTCTATGAATTGATGTCAAGGGGTCCGCTTTCGAAACACATCTTCGTGAGCAGGAATCAGAGATTGTGCTGGGAGCGGCGGGTGGCGATCCTGCTCGATGCTGCCCGTGGGATACAATATCTGCATTGCGATTGTGAAACGAAGATCATTCACCGAGATATAAAACCAGAGAACATTCTCATCTCCGAGGACTGGAGAGCCAAGATTGCAGATTTCGGCCTGGCAAAGCTGCTTGATAGGAACCAAAGCAGGGTGGCGACGCGGACATTGGCTGCAGGGACAGAGGGGTACGTGGCGCCGGAGTGTGAGCGGGAGGTTGATGGGACAGAGGAAGCTCTGGTGACGGAGAAGGTAGACGTTTATAGCTATGGAATTGTGGTTTTGGAGACGATTTGCAGCAGGAGGAACAGGGAGGTCAAGCCGTCGCTTTGTGAGTTGGTGCGGAAGAGCTGCGAGGAGGGTGAGTTGTGGAAGCTGGTTGAAGGAGAGCAAGTAGAAGCATTTCAGGTTGAGAAACTTGTGAAAGTGGGTTTGTTGTGCGTTCAGGAGGATCCCAACGAGCGGCCAATAATGGAGGTTGTGGTGATGATGCTGGAGGGATACGTTGACGTTCCAACTTCGGCGGTGAATCGTAATTAAAAAGGAAAGTGTTACCATTTTTGTATGCTGTATAGTTTAATAATCTTTAGGGAAAGCTAATACAAATTTGCATCTTCCACCATCAGCAAATTTAGTTGAACTTTCCTAGTTCTGACCTAATGTGGAATTCATACTCAACAGTGCGTGATCATTTATTGCTCAATCTATTGTCAACAATGGCAAAGTTGATACAAAATTGCATTTTTTTTACATTCACCAAACATAGTTGAATATTCTTTATTTTTT
>NW_018217790.1:0-3923 GCF_001263595.1 Phalaenopsis equestris | reverse complement strand
AAAGTTAGTGACTTGTATGTAGTTCTTCCTTATTATTAACGTTTCTTCTTTATTATCTTTGAGTTTGAGAAACAACACGGCTCTGATGAATACAATCAAGCCTGAGGTTAATTTTAAACTTAAGATGTGAGCATCAAAATGCAAATTAACAACTTAAATTTCTACCGAGTGTTTCACCTGGGCTTTCATTTTACCTATTTTGGTGATGCAAGTGTTATATGAAATTTTGCCTTTTTGGATTGTAGCTGCTCTCAGTATTGAAGTTTATCCTGGTAGATGCCCATCGTTCCTCCTCATTGAGACGAAAATGCAACGTCTATTTGTATTATAAAAATGAATAAAATATTACAGTGCTACCAAAGTGCCGTAGGGAAAAGCAATCTTGAGCCTGCCCCTATAATTTATGCACAAGTTGCTCAATAATAAGAGGTTAGTGCTCTTTTTAAGGGAAGTACACCCACTAAAATTTATAATTACCTAATTGAGCTATTAAGAACCAACCATCTCAAAATGGTGGGGCTTGAAGGATTCTTTTTCTAACTCTCACTTCGCATTGCAGAACTTTGGTACTCTCTTCTATTTTTTGGGTAATTTATGGAATTCTTATTTATTAACATATATAATATCTGAAATTTATTTTTTATACCTGTTAGTTGTTATAAACAGATGCATTTATTTACATATCCTAGTTTTCGTCCACTTCAGTGGCATCGCCTTCTGCATTCGTGCTAGCTATGCCTCAGGGTATCCTCTACTGTGTTGGTTGATTAAGTGTAACCTCAACTTCCAGGGTGATCCCCGGAAATGAAGACCTATTTTTGCTCCCAAAAGTCATAGATGATCGTTGAAGAAGGATTCAATGTTATGGACGATGTTTAAACTCCTTCAACTAATCAAAATAAGGAGCTTGAAGAGAATCAATAAAAAGACTTTGATCAAGCTTTATTTGTTTTAAAACAAGCGATGACAGATGACCTCTGTCCTAAAACCATAGTAGGCGCAATAACTGTAAGACAAGTTACTGGAGGAGTTTTAATGAAGAAAGCTTAAACAAGATTTTGATAATCTTCAAATGAAAGATAAAGAGACCGTAAAAAATTGTTATTCTAAGATCAAGGAAATAGTTAATCAAATGAGAGCTTGTGGAGCAACCATTTCTAAGAGAAAGATATTAATTGCTTTTACAACAAATACACTTCATCAAATTACAAAATCTACTTAGGATAGGTTAAATGATCAAGAAAGGTTGATCTTTGAATTTTGAATGAGATGCTTGCACAATATATGACAAGTAGGTCAATCCCTTGAAATTGCAAAGATTAAGATGAAAGAGAACAAGTGTTTTCCTATTCAGTAAAGATACAAAAATACTATTTTCAATGAAGACAAGTAAATGAGTGGTGGCTTTGGCACAAGTAACTTGGACATTTCAACTTCAAAGGGCTGAAGATTCTTCATTAAAAAGACATGATAAAACATATCTCCGCAATAAAGAAAATCAAGGATGTCTGTAAAGGATGCTTACTCGACAAACAACATCGATAGCCATTTACCATAAGCAAAGCATGAAGAGATAAGAAAATGGATGAAAGAAGGAGATTCAACATGTCTCTACTAACACATCAATAAGTTAAAAAAGTCAATAAAAAATCTGAATTATCAACACAAGCACCTGTACAAGAGTTATATCAAGATGCAGATTCATCTCCAGAATCACCGCCTGGAAGAATAAAATCACTAGCAAAAAATTATGATGATTATAACTTCAAAGTCATGGAGCCATAAAGCCTCAAATAAGTCTCAAAACAAGATGTATGGAAGAAAATAATGATGATCGAGAAAAATAGGACATGGAGCTTGTAGACACGCCACAAGAAAAAGAGATATTTGGAGTTAAGTGAGTTTACAAGAAAAAACTCAACCTTGATCAATCAATTCAAATATATAATGTAGGATTAGTTGTCAAAGGATACTCATAGAAATTTGGGATGACTATAATGGGACATTTTCTTTAGATGCATGACTTGATACAATAAGAGAACTTGTTGCGCTTGCAACACAAAATAAGTGGAAGAAATATCAACTAGATTTATATTCTGCATTTATAAATGGCTGTTTATAAAAAGAGTATCATTTGGAATAACCTTTACAATTTGTAGTATAAGATCAAGAAGTCAAAGTTCTCATGTTAAAGAAGGCATTGAATGGATTAAAGCAAGCTCCAAGAGAACTGGTCTAGTCATATTGGCAACTATTTTATAGAGCAAGACTTCAGAAGGAGAAAAAGTGAGCCAACATGGTAAATCAAAACTCAAGGTATGAGCTACACTCTCATTGTCACCCTAAGCAGGAAATATTGAGAAGATGATCGAAGATTTTAAAGAATAATTGATGCAGACATTTGAGATGATTGACTTAGATCTAATGCATTATTTTCTTGAGACAGAAGTAATTTAAAATGAAGGGGGATCTTGATCTCACAAAAGAATTTTACAAAAATCTTTTAAGGATGTTTAAGATGTACAATCGCAAGATAGTAGCTACTTTACTAGACAACAAGACACTTATGAAAGATAATTTTGCACCTAAGGCAGACAACACATTCTATCTATGTCTTATTAAGAGCTTACTTTATCTAACAATGATGAGGGACATCATGTATGGAACAAGTCTACTCTTAAGATTTATGCAGTGTTCAAGTCAAGTTCATCAAGGAGTAGCTAAGAGAGTGCTTAGATATCTATATGGATGAAGAACCATGATATCTAGAATGAAATTATTCCTAACTCAAGGCTAATTAGATATCTGAACGGTGATTGGGACGGAACAGTAGATGAAATAAAGAGAATCTTAGGATAGGCATTCACACTATGTTCATGTATATTTTCTTGGACATCAAAGAAAAAAAAAACTATAGTTACACAGTCATCAGTTGAAGCTCCCACAACTATAAGCCAAGCTCAATGGATAAAATACATACAAGACGATTTGAGAGAACCACAAAATAGCTACAAAAATTTATTATGATAGCAAATCAGCTATAACATTGTAAAAAAATTAGGCATTTTATGGAAAAACCAGACAAATTGGTATCAATTGTCATTTCATTATAAAAGATGAGGCCGATAAAAAAATTAAACTCAATCACTACAAGATTGAAGAAGAATTAGCAAAATTATTTATATAGGCACTTCCAAGAGAAAATTTTGAACTATACGCAATATGATTGGAGTAATAATATTTCACATTAAGGAAGAGTGATAAGATTGATATTATTTCTCCAGTATTCTAAAATATTTTATCTAGTCTTAAGTAAATGATTCTATAATATTTGTATAAAAATGAAAATACTCTATAAAATTTAAATATGAATAATCTTGATTACATTTTTCTACAAAGAATTGTAAGAGTTTAGAAAGCTGAAGAATTCGTATCTCATGTCTATAAATAGGCATAAACATGATGTTTTCACGTAAGTTGAAAGCTATTCAACAATTTCTAGTAATCCAAATCTCCCACTTATTTTAAAAAATTTTCAACGCTGACCTATTCCATTAAATATTGGAGTTTGAAAGCTCATAGTTGTCCTCAGAATTTTAATTTTAATAGCCATTATTATAGTGTTGATTATTTTTCTTAGCATTGAAACCTCAGGTCAATCATTATTTACTACTTTCTAATTTTATTTAACTATGTCATGTCATGACCTTTGAACATATTTACTTTGTGGGATGTACTTCTTCCTCGAATTTAGCTTTAGTTGGATTTTTCCTTCAAGATTTGGGAATGAGATCCCATGTGGTTTAAATTTGAATGATTATTTTTTTTTGTTGTGTGTGAGAAGATTTATGACGGTAGAGAAGTGTTGTAATATCTTTGCATTACACAAAAATCCAACACACACACACACACACACACACACA
>NW_018217789.1:0-3907 GCF_001263595.1 Phalaenopsis equestris | reverse complement strand
TTTTTTTTTTGTCAATTTATATGTATATTTTAATTATTCATTTAATATCTCATTCATTAAAAAAAAACTAATTTATTTTTTAAGTTCAACAAGTAGCTCATCTCTAAGCTTGATAAAGAAGGCTCTTTTGATTAGAATTACTACCCATTATTTTGTTCAATAAGTCTTATTTGATTGGAAAATAAAAATGTGATAAGACTAATTTTAATTTTCTTAATAAATATTGTTTGGATAAAAAACAAAATAGCTTAATAATTTACTTTTTAATCTCATCGGCAATGACTTGATTATCATCATATGAAACAAACAATAACCAAACTCAAAAATGAACTAACCTTGAACATAAAAACAAAACTCGATTAGACCTCGAGCTCGGCTCCAACACAAATTTTATAAACAAGCTCAAGCTAGAACACAACCTCAAAAGTTTGATTTGAGCTCGAGCTCGCACACAACCCTGTTTGACTGACTCGGTTTGGTTTGTTTGCAATCCTACTAAAAATTTCCTTGAAATAATATTGAATCCTCATATATCTTCACAAGAAAAACAACCAAATATATTGTCAAAACTACCTATATAACTATTGCCAAAAAAAGATCCCTAGAGAAGAAAGAAGAGTTCTGAAACCCTGCCCATAAGAACTTAAGGACTCCTTTCAAGTCAAGGAGCAACCAAATCATCAAATTTGATATTATAATAGCATCCACTTAAGGATTTTTTGATACTAAAAAATGATTGAGTCCTTGAGCCATCTTTGGTAATCATCATAGGTCAATAAAGTGCATTATCAGTAAGACCAAAAGTATAGTGTCAATTCAATAACAAAATTATCTAGACAGGATAATAAAGAGAAGAAGAAAACCAAAATTTTTCATAATCTAAGCTGTAACAACCAACCAATCAACCGATATATTTCGAAAAAAAATCAGAATCACCCAATTACTTTTAAGATATAATAGTAAACTCAACATATGAAGAATTTTTTAAGAAAAAATAAGAAGAAGAAGGGGAAATAAAATGTTGTAAAGATCCTTAATATGAGCAGGAATATTAACTTTAAATTTCTTTTTCCCGCTATTTAATTTGATAGCCAAATGTATGTCCTGAATCAATGCATCGAAAGCCATCCATGAATTCCTAAAAATTTTGTTGTTACTTTCCTTTCAAATGCAATGAGTCGTTATATGGACAATTAGTAAGAAAAAATTCTTACTAACAGTCATGACAAGAGACTCAAAAAAAGAAAGAATATGCTGCATATTTGCACTTAATATAAAGAAGCTGCAGTTACAAATACATCTTTTTAACAGCACATGAGCAGAGTAGCATTAAAAATAAGTTATTTTGTGTCTCATTATGAGTAGGATAAAAGACACAAAGAAAATTCACCACAATGTCTCTAACCATCAAAATATTACAACTTTTAAGTCCATTACATAAAATTTTCGAAACATTGACAAAAAATTTAGTAGAATAACCCTTATACCAAATGTAATTGCACAAATTCACGAAGGGAAAATTTTCATATAAGAATTTGTAATTGTGCTTATGAGTATACAAGGTTAAGTCTTTCCAAAGGCAAGAAAATTGCTATCATTATGCATAACATCACTAGGTTGTAAAAAGGAGGTCAATCAAAGCAACTGAATATATTGTAACCAGAACTCTCCAAGAGAGAATGATCATTTATCCAAGAATAAAAAATGAAGAGAAGATTATAATTATGATTAATTTGAAGCTATAAGAAAATTTAAATTTTAACAGTCACTTGACTTAAATCTTTCCAAAAAGTATAAATATGACTTATATGCTTGACTTATAAAGAATCATAGAAGTCAATATACCATTTGTTTAACAGAATTAGAATTAAAATGCCTCAAGATTAATTTGGATTCACACATCATCTTAATGGCGTCAAGATTGTGTCGATTAAGGCCTCAACAAAATTTAGATCACGATAAGGTGATAGGGGCACCCTTGTCTCATACGACAAGGTGGTAAGGCCTCAACAAAATTTAGATCACGATGGCAAAAAGATAAGGTGATAGGGCACCCTTGTCTCATACCAGAAAAACTGAAGAAACATTTCATTTCACTATTTAAAATGACAAAGAAACAAATGTTAGAAACACAAGCTTTAATCCACTAGATAAGGTTTCAAAGAAAGCCCAAGCTAGCCATCCTATCAAAGATAAATTGATATTTAACTATTAACATTGTCAAATTCCTTTTTAATATCTATTTGTTATGGAGGATGCTTTATTATTCTGCAACGTCTGTGGATACTTAGCACAGCGCTTTGTTACTCCGCAATTGACATCTTGAATCTGCACAAAGCTTCATTGCAATGAATAAGGAGTGGTTGATGATGGTCGATGGTGGCCAACAAGCAGTGTTCAACGATGGTTCGTGGCTGCTGGAGCGGGAAGCGTTCGCTAGAACTTCAATGCAAAAATGATCTGAAATTCTACTCCATCTCGTGATCCTCCTCCATGCTCAGATCTTTTCTGGTTCAAGGTCTTGGTCCCTCTTCATGAAAGGGGGCACTGCTCTATTTTTAGAGTCTACGAGAGGTCTCCTTGCAGATAAGGAAGGAGTCTGGACCACTCCATCAGACAATGTAAAGATATTCTATTGATCATATGATATTTTATGAACATGTGAGTGACTTAATGACAACAAAATTAAGTGATCTTGGGCTCGTTGAACTCATCTCTTTGAGAAGCTCGATTTGACTATAAGTTTTTTAGATTTGAAATATGTTTGATCTTCTAATTGGGCACCCAAAGCCTTCAAAAATGGTTAAATGGCTTGATCTATTCTTGATTTCACTCTAATTGGACCAATTTTAGTGTCATTATGTCCATCTCGTCAACTCAGTCATCTGGACTGCAATTTCACTAAAATTGGGGTTCTAGATGATTTTTAATCGGAGTTAGAACATTTTTTGCTCAAAAAATTCTCCAAGATTCGTTATGATCGCCTTGAGATTTATGTCAAATGACAAATTTTTTTGATGACGTATCAAGAACCATACGAAACATAGCCTAAGATGGGGTATTTAACATTAAGCTGAGTTTTGGAGCTTTCGTTCATTGCCTCACTGTTGATGTTGAAACATAATAAAATGAAAAAAAAACAATGGTACAAAGGAATTATACTAAATCTAGTGGATCCCTATCTATGGATGTACTTATTAACAACATTATGAATAATTAGAAAAATGATCGCTATTGATGGGTGTTGTGACTATTAAGTGGACGGAATATTGCACTTCATTAAATATAACATCTCGTGAAATGAATAATTCCTTAGTTTGAATGCATATAATTTATGTCCATTCATACCTAGAAGATAACTAATAAAAGCAAAAATACAATCACAAGAAGAAAATTTTGTTAGTTAGATAGTTAAGGTGAATAACAAATGCTATAGATCTTAAAACACAAAAAATAGAATAATCTATTGTGATATTATACGAGAGATTATACGGTATTTGTTTCTAAGAATTAGAGAGGGTCTTTCGTTATGGAGATAATGACTAGTATACATTTATTTCAAAATTAATGAGGAATTCTTGACTGAAAGTATAAAGCTCTACCAATATTTAGTATGTGTTTATGTTGAGTTTTGATGTGATCGTTCAACATTTGAATGTTAATGAATAAAAGAATTCATTGTTTCAATTCCTTGGCATTATTTTAAATGTGCATTTAGTTTTATCACCAAATTTGATTTAGATATTAAAACTTTTTGAATTAGTGAGAGGAGAATTTTTTGTAGAGCATTATAAAAAACATAAAACGATAACAAACAGCTAAGCTGGAGTAGCTCAGTTGGTTAGAGCGTATGGCTGTTAACCATAAGGTCGAAGGTTCAAGCCCTTCCTCTAGCGGATATGTCCTT
>NW_018217788.1:0-3893 GCF_001263595.1 Phalaenopsis equestris | reverse complement strand
ATTGTTATTCAATAACCTAATAATTTTATAAGAAATTAATTATGCAATTATTTAGCATGCATACTTTCCTATCTAACAACATGAATAATCTGTTATAATCTAAATCTAACTGACATAAACATAAATGAAATCAAAATACATTTAAAAAAAATAAAAAATTACTGAAATTTAGAAATTTAATTACTCATGTTAATCTTACTTACTTGTCTCCCTGATTGTCTATCTCCAATCTCATAGATTCAAATGTTCTTCAATCTTAATTTATTTAATTATTAATTCTAAAATAAAAAATCAATCTTTAACTTTAATTAACATATACCTTTAATTTTAAAGTTCCTCAAAACTAAATGATTGTGTATTTACAAATCTAACACCGAAAGTTTGATTTTTACATTTATAAAATAATGGTGTCGTAAAGCTATGCACAGAAAAGGTGTATTTACTTAGAAAAAAAAGGGTAGAGATATGACGTTTTTGATGGGATGTTAAAAATTTAAGTGGTATGCATAAATATTTAGGCCTAAAATTTGTAAAAAACATAAAAATTATGTGGATGTATATAAATGCAATGAGTAATAATTAATACAAATTATGTAATATGTATGTAAATGCACGAGTAATAATTGTCAAGATTGACCAAACCCTCCAAAACCAAAACGAAAAGATGAAAAATCATGGGCAAAGTAGATACCTACGTGAAATCGATCTCAGAATCAACAGTAACTCTCGGTCCCAGAATTCTAGCTAGATCAAATACAGAAGAGTCCTTCCCAAAGAGGACGACAGAGACCTCCGGTGCCAGAGCCAGCCACGAACGCACCGCGACCTCTTGCCGCCCTCCCGCCAAATCAGGCAGTCCTCCATAATACGAAAACGAGCGCGGCGCGGCGAAGATTGTAACTGTGGGCAAAGTATCGTCATTCCCGACTTTCTGCAGAGCAGAGTAAAGACCCGCAGTGATCGCTACAAACCCAAAAGGCAATAAGAACCATCCGGCCTGCAATGCAGATTCCTAATTCACCACAATCATAGCAGAAGGCTTCTCTGTTATAAAATAATACAAGAAAAGAGGCTTCGAATCAAGAACCTTAGGGCTAAAGAAGCAGAGCAGGCGCCATCTGAAAAAGCATGAGAGAAGAAAAGATTGGTGCAGCCGTTTCCAGCCGGCGCTCGCACCCACGATTCTTCTTTCCTTGCCCGACATAAGTATTTATCTTTCAGTCTCCAAAGAGAATGCTTGCACCAGCGAAAAGCAAGATGGCGATACAGGTCAAAGATCGGGAAGATCGACAAATAAAACCTTGCAGACATTGCAGAAATATAAAGCTTGTACAAAAGTAAAAAAAATATGGGACTATTGCGGGAAATATCAGGCACATCGGCGCGGGATCTGTAGTCAAACCAGCCAATAGAGGATTGGAAAGGCACATGAGCCCGCACCCCAAAGACCAGCTGCTACACGCGAACCGTTGAAAAAAGATTTTTACTTCCGAAAGTTGCAAATTAGTCTAACTTTTTTAGAAATAAATTTTTTTATTTGAATTTTTTTAGGGGAATTGAACAACTGAACAAAAAGTATTCTAACTAAAAATAAAGGATTACAAAAGATTGTAAAGTCACAAATAATAAAAGTAAGAAATCAAATTTGCATATATGTTAAATTCAAATTTATTCGGGAGACCTGCATATGGAATAAAGAGTAGAAGGATCGAAAAGAGAGAGCAGAGTAATAGAAATGTAATGAACAATAAATTTGTGTAACTTTTATTCGTGCTGACATTTTTTTGATATACAATATTAAGCATGGGAAGCATAACCAAATAACAAACTATAATAGACATGCTCATGTCCAAAAATAAATAGTGAACATCATAGAAGCATCATAGTCGTTAGGAAGATGTGACACATCTGAGTAATAAAAAGATCAAGCAAAACATGTGAACCGAAAGAGACCAACAGTTTTGTAAAAATAAAAAATAAGTTACTAGTAATTGCGCACCATCCACTAATATATCATAACGAAGAAGCATAGGCATATGAAGAATGTCAATAACATGAAGAAGCATACTGAATATTTCAGAAAAAGAAAAGAAAATCGGCCATAAAAAGTTTCAATATGAGTGATATCAACATAGTGGAGGTTTGGTGGCAAGTGAACGAAACTGCCAAAACAAGATGTTAGATGAACAAACAAATGCAAGAGGGTCATAGCATAATTCCCGACACAATTACTTCTCAAAAGACAATAATCATCATCACCCTCCAAAAGAAAACAATCAAAATACTATGTCCTTACAGAGTTTAAGAATTCAAAATATTCTCCAAGAAAATAAACAAGTCATAGCCACAACAATCAATGTAGCATTTAAGAATAAATGATGACCTCATTGTCCTAAAAATAGCCAAAGGATTATTACAGGTTGTATGAGCAGAGGTTTTCATTATAGTGCAAGTAAGTATTATTTGAAAAAATAAATTTGTAAAGGATAATAGTGAAGCACAGTAGCAAAAACTAAATGTAACAAAAAGAGTCCAACATTGACAGAACATAGCTAAATGCTCAGTTTGACATAAAAGAATAAATTTCATTAAGCAGCCAACCAACGACAGAATATCAGTAAATTATTTTTTCATTAGGGAGACACTAGTCTATAAGGAAGTTAAGTAAGGAATGAAAGCCCTTATTAAGAGGAACTTAACCAAAAACTAGCAAAGTATATCAAAGTATTGTATTACACAACATAAATGACAAAACAACAGAGTCCTGCAATGAGAAATTGCTCAATTCGGAGCTTTAGAGGTACACATAGGAAAAGAGATTCCATCATAGTACTCAAAACTGTACGACATATCAAACAGGAAAGAGATGATAGGCTGCAGGTTTAGAGGATAGTGCCATCCAATGTCACAAAAGAGAAAGCAATGGATTGGTTAAGGTATGTTAATTATTCTTTGAAAATATCTTTCCACGGTTGGTTTCTCTTCTAGGTCCAAAATTTTGCATGAATTATTGTTTTAATGTAGTGTAGAAATAATAAATTTATGTTAAAATAATTCTCAATTTTTCTTGTAATCATTTCTTTCTTAATATAGCAACTTCTATAGTGAATAGAAAAATAAAAGAATCTTTTTTCCATCTTAGGAATGCTTTTCATAGCAATATGATCTATAATTTAGTGAATGGGTAGACTAAGAAAGGAACTGGTTGTCCAAGGGTGCCAACACAAAAGCATGGCATTGAAGAAAGAGCAGCTAAAGAAAAGATGATTAATTATGTCTTTATCAGTGTTGCATGTGTAGTTATAAAAGTTGTAGGGAATATATATTTTAATGATATCATCATCTATATTAAGTCTCATTAGACAACAATCCATGAATATATGAAAAATAATATAGCATATTTTTTGTGCCAAATATAATCAACTGAAACCATAAGAGTGTTCCCAACAATATATTCCTCTTAAATCATAGAAAATGGTGGTTTATTCAATTCTTTTCAGAGGGGCTTATCCGACCCATAAAGTATCAAGAGGTCATTAAAATAAAGGTAAATATCATGAGGATTCCAAGCATGAGTTGATAATCAAGTTGAGGAGAGGATTTGGAGGATAATGGAGAGAGTGGAAAGTATATAAGTCCAAGATTTCACATTACCATTTCTCATTGACTGATGAGACTCAGAGAAGATTGATGGCGAAACCATCCCTAATTACAAGTTTGATGTGTCTTGAACAAAATTGTAATATTAATGAGGGTTTCTAGAAGAAAGTGTTAGTTTTAAATTTGATGTCCCATAAGGAAAGATGGGATCCATGAAAACACTTAGCTAATAGAGATTGGCTTTTTTATATATATTAATAACCAGCTTAACTATGCACGAGAGAGAGAGAGAG
>NW_018217787.1:0-3891 GCF_001263595.1 Phalaenopsis equestris | reverse complement strand
TTATTTCAGTACAATCAAATTACAACAACTTACACACTTAACAAGCAGAACAAAGTTTACAAATGAGGACAGACTAAACAGAACAGTCAAATAAAAACATGTAATAATTTTTATGTTTTCGCCCGTCTTGAGTGAAAATAAACTTCATCATTTTTTAGAGAATCTTGCAAAAATATAAATAAAAAAAAACTAAATTCAAGATACTGAATGGACTTTTAAGAGCAAATATGTCTAGAAGGGAGGGAACTCAATTTGAGCCGTGCACTTCCCCCTTGGAAAGACTGGGCACTCAATCAGATTAGTAGCAGACGTATCCACACACATGTAAACTTGATACAGTTGCCTGTTCCTTCCTTCATCCGCATTGCACTCTATCCATGGAGTGAAACCTGTAGCTTGCTTTATTGCATCCTTGATGCTGCTCACACTGTAATATCCACCGTCAGGCTTTATCCCTGTAAACATTTTATAATTCATTGTTAAATAAAGTTTGATTAAAAAATAATCATGACATTGTGATCTTAGATAGTTGACCTGCATCATTAAGAATTTGGAGGAGGTCGATTTTCTTCTTGAGATCGAGTGCTGCTTGGAAGTAGGCGTGTTGGTTGAGGGCAGACTCGGAGCAGGTGCCATGCTTCTCCCATTCATGTTCCCAGAAATGGGTTCCATCGCTGCTGGGGCAAGCTAGGGTTGGCCATTCTTTTCTTAAGCTATCGATCAGGTCATTAACCTGAAAATTATATTTGAAAATAATTGCAGTAGGTATTCAGTTACAATAAATTTACAAGAGAAAAAAGAAAAAAAATCTTATGTGCAATGTGATAGACTTGGGAGCTATTCAGCCAATGTTAGATAAGTAGTTTTGATATGAAAATAGCAGTGTTTTAAAAATTACAATGATTTATGTAATGGTGCTAACTATTGATCAATGAGGTGTTACAGCTTCAAGATAATGATCATACAGTTTTGTCTTATTGTTATAAGATTTCGAAAGGTTACTGATCCTAGAGTAGTAGAGTTGCTCCAATATGAATATGCTAACTTATATTTCTAAATGAAAATTCAATGATTGCAATGAATGTTGTCTGGATATTTAAGAGTTCCATATTACTTAAAGCATAATCTTGCCTCTTCAATGACTAACATCCTCTGCAATATTCTTATACATACTTCCCATTTTTTTGGCTAATATAATATTCTGATATCATTTGTTATAAATGAAACACTTAATCATTGAGATATGGTTAGCTTTGGCATACCAGTTTCATAATTTTGTTTTGTTAGTATAATTTTCCAGGAGTTAACCCATCCCATGTATGCTCATAAGAGGCCCGACATAAAATCATGTTAGAGTTACTAATAAAATGTAAACCATTAAGCCAAATTCAATCTAAAGAAATATTTAACAGGTTGGCTTCATTCTTTTTCATTTGAATGGTTTTAAAATATCTATGAAAAGTAATAGATTTGGTTTGATGGTACTTTGTTTAGATATTGTCATGTTATGTAGACTAATTAATGATAATTAAAATTTCTCACTTTCAATATTAATGATCAAATAACTTTACTTGAAGATTTTGTTGACTATAAGATAGTATTAATAATCTTAAAAAGATATTTAAGGGCATTTAATACTCTTTGCATGTAGAATTATAGATCAAATGAATGGACGAACTTATAACAGTATAAGCACCTTTGTACAAAGCATACATGTATTTCTCACATCACATAACTATTTGGACCTTGTGAGCAAACAATCAACCTTACATCTTACTTATTCATGTAGATGATTTCTTATTCATGATATAAAAAAAGACTTCCATACAACACATCACTCTCATTCCTTGAAGATTTATATGAATATTAGTCTTAATTATGGCTTTAAGAATACTTAACATACAATACAATGCATAATAACTATGTAAAATCATGCATCAAATATAACAATAAATGTTCTCAGGCAAACTTGAATCTATAAACCTTATGTAACACACTTATATACATCTCATTCCATCATGTTTTGCATTCATTACTATGTTGATAGTCATGGCACACCACCACCCCAAGTGGCACATGAATCATAAACTATAAGTCAAGACATAAATGAAAATCATCATATACCTATATTTATAGAGTATAGAGTTATGTGATACCCGTATACTATGCTCATGTTATTGTTAGTAAATCTTGGTTATATAGTTTAAATGTTACTCATTCTAGGTGGTCAAATACTTAGATTCATAGAATAAGGGTGGATTTGAGGCTTACGAAGCCTGTGGTGAATCAAAATCTATTTAAAATTTAATGCTCTCAGTAATAAACAAAAAAAAAATAATTCTAAATAAAGATAAATTTAAAAAAAAATATATAGAAAAAATCAATATAATTTAGACTATTGAATAATAGCATAACTAAATCTGAAACTTTATTTGATTATATAAATTAAGAATTAGGTGATGTTGAAGAAATCTGTCTTGATAAATTTCCTAATAAAATAATATAATTAAAGAACTTACGACATGTTAATGATTTAGTTCATAGATTATTCATGCCTAATTCTTTACACTATAGAACAAATCTAACATAACATGATAAATTTAGAAGACAAGTTGATGGATGACCTTAAAAATAACTCGTCAAAGAAAACTTGAGTCTTTGGATTGTATCTATTTTACAAACACCTAAAAAAGTTGATAGTTGGAGGATGTGTATAGGCAATATTGTCATCAATAAAATTATCATCAAATACAAACTTCTTATATCTCAATTAGATTGGAGATTAAAAATGAGGAATGGTATTGTGATATTATTTTAGAATGAATTGTGAAATATGTATCACCAAGTTAGAATGAGGGAAGGCGATGACTGAAAATTAATTTTTATTATAAAAAACAATTATATGAATGTTTATTGATATCTTTTAAATTAACCAATGTTGCTAACACTTTCATGAGGATAATGAATATATCAATTGACCTTTCAATATAAAAACTTATTATGATTTTTTAAAATGATACTCTAACATACATCAAGATATAAGCTGGTTATTTATCTCATCTCATAAAAGAATTTAAAGCTTTAAAAGAAGAAAAATTATGTCTAGTTTATTATGCAACTTTAATTACAATTTAATTGAAAATGAAAGAAATCAAGTGATTTGTTTGATAAAAGGTTGTGCATCTGGAGACGAGTTAATATCACGTACGATTGATTTTATATAAAATTTACTTTAAAAAAGGTTTATTTAAATGGGTTCATGCAAAATTATCATAGGGTATTAACCTAGAAAGCCTATAAATCTTGTTGACCTATCTATAAAATTCAAGCCTGACATATTTATACAACATATAGATGATTTGCATGAGAATATTCATAAGAAATGGGCTTTGAATTTCATAATTAAAATATTTTTTTGCAAAAATCTAATAAGACATGTAACTTTTAAAGTTAGTAATAAGACCGTGATGCATCTAAATTCAAAAAGGTTTTTACATGAACACTTTATGAAATTAAATGCAAAGAAGGAGCAATCAATTAATATTGTGCAAAGTTTAAAACTAATGGTTTCGAATTAAAAATTTTTAGAAACTAAATCAATATTTCAACGTATCAAATTGGACATCACATAATAAGCAAATTAGTAATTTCTCAAACTAATAAACTTTTTCACATATATTTTTGTGAGCAAACACCCAATCCTTCAATAGATATTACTATGCAACTTATTTATGAGACTATTTTAAATAATGAAACTATCCCTATAAATTTTTTATAGTGTATTTAAAAATATTTTATTCATCAGTTGGCATAACGCTATGCTAGTCAATGATGTTTCATCAATTACTCTATAGCTGGCCCATAAACGATGTCATGATTTTTTTTTTTTTT